>NC_056731.1:42578956-42878956 GCF_019279795.1 Protopterus annectens | reverse complement strand
GTCGCAGTCGAATGGATGAAGATTCAAAATTCCTCTATAGAAATGCTTAATCAGCTGGTGCCGGATGCAGTAATGCTCTCCCAAAGGTTATGATATCCAGAGATGACAGAATCATGCACCCTGACAGTGGAATAACAGAGACTTTTGTCATACATGTTCCTGAGATGAGCACTACTGATACAGTTTCAAATGGTGAAATATTCCACTTAGCAGAATATATGTGGTGAATATAAAAGCTTCACAAAGTCATCTGTCAGAAAAACGGTCAAGAACAGTGAACCAAGAAACAAAAACTGCAAGTAGAGGCACTAGGTCCATGTCACCAAAACCTTGCAAAAGAAAAGCGAAAAAGACTTCACAGACCAGAAGGCTGTAGTAAAACAAAATGTAAGCGCTTTCAGGATACACCCTTCATCAGACATGTACAAGAAAACAAACTAAAACATTTTTAAAAGTATTTAAAAATCAATAAGCCAATGAGCATCAAGATCTAATCATCTAAGTCACAGGTCTACGCCTCCTAAGAACAGGTTTTAAAGGTACCACTTCATTGAGTCCTGGACTGCTATCAGCACTTAGCCTTACAATCTATTGTACCTCACAGTATTCAGTCTGACTGACAATATCACCCCCTCTGGCACTCACCTTAACCAGTTGTAAAACCATGAAAGTAAAGTGGTTTCCTGGATGTTCTTTAATATGTTGAAAGAGAGCACTGTATGTATTGCTCAAACGTATGGCTGATAAATATTTCAGGATCTTTTCCTTAAGTTCACAGTTGGTCTTCTCAACATAAAATGATGTGCAGCTAAGGCACCTAGCCAGGTACACAACATTCTCTGAATTACAGTTTGCCAACAGTTTAGGTTTAAATACCCTATTGTCGATAGGATGTACAAATTCTTGAATTCTGGATATTAAAGGGCATACTTTACAGTGCTGACAGGGACACGTGCACATTTTACCTGCTTGCTGTTCAAATACTTTCTTCTTATCATAGTTCTTGTCATACAGGATCTGTTTAAGATTCCTGTTCCTCTTAAAAACAAAATTTGCTGCTGCTTCCGCTATTTCTTTTAATGTATCATCTGTTTGTAGAATTTTCCAGTTACCCTGTATTACACATCACAAACCCCTTTTATATCCTTACTATACTTAATATACCAAATCAGTTTACTTCTAGGCTGAGTCTGCTTCACTGAGTTACTTTTCCTATATTCAATACCTTTCTTAGAGAACCATGGTGCTACCACTGTATCTCTGTTCTGTACAGCATTAGAAACATGCTTTTCCACTTCCTTAGTGCAGAACCCCCGTCTCAGCAAATCTGGTAGTCAAAGCTTCTAATTCCCGATTTAAATAACCCTCATTCATACAAAGCCGTGAGGCTCTAACAGCCTGCCCTTTGATAACATTACAAAAAACGTAATTTGGATAACATTACAAAAAATGTAATTGGGGTGCATACTATCTTTAGTTAGTAGGCCATTCCTCCAGCGTGGTTTTCTAAAAATCTTGGTGTTAAAATGATTCAACTCATCCCTTTGCAACACAACATCCAAAAATTAATTTCATTATAGGAGTACTGCATAGTAAAATGAAAAAAAAATTAGTAGTGGATTCTAAATAAGATATAAAATTGTTCAAAGCTTCAACACTGCCTTCCCATAAGAGGAAGACATCATCCAGAAAGCGGGTATAGAATAAGAGTGAATGCTTCCATTCATGATCTTTATTGAACAAAAACTTATCCTCCCACTGGGCAAGCCCCAGGTTCGCGTATGAATTGGCACAGGGGGTGAATGTACCACCTGAAGAACGCATTCATTCTGAGAGGCCTGCTACACATTTGTTTAGTAAAGAAGCAACAGCGTTGAATAGACGAGATTTGGGGGAGAGACCCAAGACTCTTTATTCCCAGCTCTCTTTTCCCCACCTGCCCGCACCTGTGAAGATAAAAAGGACAAGAAATTGGAGAGAGGGGTGTTGGGGTGAGGTAAATGCTCGGGGAGCGAAATACAGAGAAAGATATCCGTATGACTTCAGGTACTGCTAAGTTTGTCTATATTTTATCCAGTACTGTTCTATCTGATAATGAGCTCCATGTTCTGAATAAAGGTCTAAAGTTTGTACCATCAGAGAGAAATAACTACACTCTCATTTTGGACCTTAAACAATTTGGTAGAAATTTGCAGTTAAGAAGGATGTTTGGTACTTCTGACTACTCAGATTTTAGTAATTGCTCTTTACGTAAACCTAGTTTATATGTTCCATCCAGTCATTTAGTTGTAGAAACATTTGTAAAGACTAGTGAAGACCAGTTAAAATGTCTGCATAGCAGTAATGATTTTAAGAATTCTCATTATCTGTCAACTGAAGAAAGGATAGGGATAAGAACTTTAAATGAAAATGTCAACATTGTTATACGGCCAGCGGACAAGGGCGGTGCAACTGTCCTGATGGACAGGGACGTATACATTAGCAGAATTAAGTCTTTACTGGGGCATGATGACTTTAAAAGAAATAGTGAGAGCAGCAAAAAATTTTGTTTTTAAGAGGAACAGGAATCTTAAGCACATCCTGGTTGACAAGAACTATGATAAGAAGGTACTTGAACAGCAAGCAGGTAAAACGGGTATGTATCCCTATCAGCACTGTAAAGTATGCCATTTAATATTTAGAATTCAAGAATTTGTACATCCTATCGACAATAGGGTATTTAAACCTAAACTGTTAGCAAATTGTAATTCAATGAATATTGTTTTCCTGAGCGGTGGGGGGTCCCTTGCTGTGGGAGCATGCTGTTGCCCACCAAAGAAAAGCTTTTCTGAGGCAAGGAATTATAGGTATAAAAGAGTCTCCAAGTCTTGACAATGTTGACATCAAAGGCTTTTTAGGTACCACTGAAGTTTCCTCATATGCAGTCTGGCACATGGAATGAGTATTATGCAAGATGGCATGAACCCCAGAACTTGCAGGATCTTCCTTGCAGATAGCTGGGGGTCTGGTAGCTAGTTGAGAGAAGTAGGCTGTCAGGAAATTTTGCTTTTCTGGTGTAAGGAATGCCATCTGGGATGCTGTGTCCAGGCTTGCTCCCAGGAATATAATCCTTTGGGTGGGCACCTGTTTGGATTTCTTTTCATTGATTGTGTACCCTAGAGAGGTTAGTATGAACTTTACAAAGGCCAGGTGCTTGAGCAGCTTTTCCTGGCTGTCTGCCTGAATTAGGCAGTCATCTAAGTATGGGTAAATCTGAATATTCCTTCGTCTGCAAAAGGCAATGGCCGGAGCCAAACATTTTGTGAAAAAACTGGGAGCAGTAGATAAGCCAAAGGGAAGCGCAGAGAACTTAAAGTGCTGAGACCCTGCCCTGAAATGGAGATATTTCCTGCATGATTTCCTGATAGGAATATGGAGGTAGGCCTCTTTTACATCTAAGGTGGCTAGCGAAGCATCCTTGAACAGCATAGGTAGCAGCTGCTGGAGGGTGAGCATTTTGAATTTTGGGATCACCAGGAAGGTGTTTAGAATGGATAGATTGAGGATGGGGTGCCAGGTGCCCTCTTTTCTGGGTACCAGAAAAAGTCTGGAGTAGAAACCTTGGCCTCTCTGTTCTGCAGGAATGTGCTCTACTTCCCTCATAGAGAGCAGGGAAAGGACTTGCTTTTGTGTCTCTGCCCATTGGTTTGGAGGTAGATTTGGGAACCCTTTTGGGGTAGTAAGAGTATGGAAAGAAAATTTGTATCCCTGGGACTCTATGTTGAGAACCCAGCGGTCGTTGGTAATGGTGGCCCACGTGCTTGCGTGAAAGGAGAGTTTTCCTCCTAAGGTTAAGTGAAGGTGGGCAGAGGGAGGGGGTGGGGGAGTTGAGTCATTGTGAGTTCTTACCATAAGGGGGTGGCTTAGAACTCCCTGGTTTTGAAGTGGAGGTAGTCCACTGCTTAAATCTCTGCATTCCCTGTGGCTGCTGTCTGGGGGGTCTGGGCTGGACTGGCTTACAGGGAGCAGGAAAGAACCAGTGCTTGGTGGGACAATGCCTGCTGAACCTGGGTGGCTGGACCTGTAAGAAATCCTTAACTGTCTGCATAGATTTTGCTTTTTCTTCCATCTTTTTAAGACCTCTTCTGCCTTAGTGCCAAATACATTGCCTTTGTGCAAGGGGGCATCCAACAATTTAGATTTTACATTGTCTGGCAACGGCTGTTCCTTAAGCCATGCATGCCTTCTAATGACAGATCCGGTAACTGCTGCCCTGCAAGAAGCTTCTAGGGGGTCAAAACCACTGTGCAAGGTGTGTTTAGTTACTTGACTTGCAGAATGCATTAACTCTTCTAACTCTTTAGATTCTGCACAAGCAGGAAAGGAAGACATTTTTGTTTAAGGAGCTCCAGGGTATGTTGCTGACATTTTAGCATATGGAACTGAAAATTTAGTGCCCTGATGGCAAGAGTAGCTGAGATGTATACTTTTTTACCCTATCGGTCTAGTGCTCGGGAATCCCTATCTGAGGGGGTGGGATTCTTAGCAGAGGTTGCTTTAATCCCTTTAGGCCCTTGAGAAATTACCTCAGGGTCAGCAGTAGGATTTTTAAGAAGAAATTTGTGTGAGTCAGGGACTCTTGTAGTACCTGTCTAGTCTTCTGGGTGCAGCAGGGAGGGTGTCAGGAGTCAAGCTGGATTCCAGGAAAACATCCTCCACAACATCCAGGATTGGGGGGATGGCCAAGGGTCTGTGCTGTGGAAGATCTAAGAATTCCCAGAGTCTCTTTTTAGACTGAGGGTAGTTCTGACTCTCCCATTGGAAATGCTGCCTTAAGGCATGAAGGGTTTCCCCAAAGGAAAAATCCTCTGGGGGAGAGGTGGAAGGGATGGAATACTCTGCATCAGAATCTTCATAAGTAGAGAGGGGTTGCCTGTCTTCATATTCAGATGCATCAGAGTCATCTGACTCTTGTTCAGACAAAACTATAGGAGATAGATCTCTTTTCCTTTTGGAGGGGGTAGCTTGGCTTCCCGTGATCAGCATGATAAGGTCTTCTGCCATTTTAAGCATTTGAGACTGAGGCAAGGAAACATGTGCCTGAGATTGGGTTGTCGGTTTATTGGGTGTAGTTCATACCCTGGGCCTAAGTAACTCGGTAGTTTTTGAAAGAACGGTAGTTGCGCAAGAAGACGTCAGTTTGTGTCAGAAACGCTAGTGTGAAGGACTTCCTCGGAAGCCGGTGCCTGCTCAGCAGCTCCGGATCCATCCAAGGTAGAGACGACCGCAGGACCCTTAATCAATAAAAAAGTTTTGCAGCATACCAGACTCTAAAAAGGTCTTGGTAGCGGACTGCGAATCCATAGAAGCAGGCATCAGGGGCTGCGAAAGCACCTCACTTAGGTACCAGAAAATTGACTAGTTTAATGGAAGCGTCATCAGTAGGTGTGGACCTGTGCAGCCTGTCTCTGTCTTTATCTTTACTTTTTTTGGAAGATCTGCTGTCGGATGGCTTAACAAAGCCATATCGGAGTTCGAAGACTGTAAGCAAAAATATATAGCTACAATAAGGGCCCAACGACGGATAGTTCTGGCGTTAAAGCACAGAAGCGACAGTGGGGGATGTCGTGGTCTGGGCTTAAACAAGTGACGCAGTAAGAATGAAAGTCTTGGTGTGGTATTTGCTTTCCACAGGCAAGACAATTGTTAACGGTTAGTGCAAGAAAAAAGGATCCCCAATGGTGTACTTAGCGTTAGAAGACTTCAGCTTCAAATCAGTAGACGAAACTTAGGTAGCGGCCAACTGGCACTCATGCAAACTGCTTCTGCTTCGGGCTCCATGGCAAGAAAGACTGATGTAATGGTGTTGGCTGCCTTACTTTCTACTACTGATGACCTGATGTCGGTCCTGAAGTGACAGCAACCGATGCAGAAATACTAAGCCTCTGGTATTTGGGCTGGCCGAGGGCTAGTCTGGCAGGGATAACCCAAATGTGATGACTGCAACAAATCAGTAGACGAAACTTAGGTAGCGGCCAACTGGCACTCATGCAAACTGCTTCTGCTTCGGGCTCCATGGCAAGAAAGACTGATGTAATGGTGTTGGCTGCCTTACTTTATACTACTGATGACCTGATGTCGGTCCTGAAGTGACAGCAACCGATGCAGAAATACTAAGCCTCTGGTATTTGGGCTGGCCGAGGGCTAGTCTGGCAGGGATAACCCAAATGTGATGACTGCAACAGTGAAACACGAAGAACATGTTCTGTATACTCTACTACAACCTAAGAGAAGATACCTATACTATGACTTTTTGGGGCATCGCTGCAGGTAGGAATGATGGAAACCGAAGAAATTCTGCATCATTAAATACAATGTTGATAGATAATTCTGCGAAACTGAAATCTCAATTGGAAGCAAAACTAACCGGAGTGGTGCATTCAATGGAAACTGCAGAAAGAGTGTGGAAAGTTTTGAAAGATAAATTGTTCTGAATGGGGAAAAAAAAAACAAAAAAACAATGTTTAACATGAGGATCTAGGCACACAATGTCAGAGGATATATTTCCAATAAGAATAGGATACTTGATTAAGATGAGAGACTGGTCATCACAAACATGGTGGGCCACTGCTCTACATCAGTGATCAACTCCTCCCTGGTCAGATCTGACCATAAGTTAATCACAGTTGATGTCCAAATCCCACCAGCACCCCCATGAAGGAAACCACAGTGAAAAACTTTTCCAAAGCCAATTTTGTGCTTCTAGACAGAAGTGTCAAACTTCACGTCACCCATGCAAACAGGGAAAGGATGTATGGCCACGGAATCATACACCAAGGTGCTGTATGAGCATTTACACAAGTGCATGGACCAGGCCATCCCTAACAGAATCAAGGTTATGTCCGCCAAAAAAGGAAGCCAATCTGGTGGTCCCCTGCCATTAACAAACTCTACAGCAGAAGAAATAAACTGTTGCAGAAAAGGGTCAAGTCCCAAGACTGGAAAAATTCCCTTGTAAGTCTCAACAAAAAACTGAGATCCCTTATTAAAGCCTCCAAAGCTAGTTATGAAAACAAAATTGCAACAGATGCTAAAGATAACCACAAAGCATTCTTTAATTACGTTAAGAACCTGCATAACAATATGCAGGGGTGCTCTGAGCTATTGCACAATGGCACCACTTATACTGAACCAACGGATATTGCCAATATCTTGGCAGACAGGTTTAGTACAAACTATATCCCCCCTCATCCCCAAAAGGGCCCATCCCAGTACCCAAGGAATGTCAAATCCCTAATATCATGGCTGCTCAGGTAGAAGCCACACTATCCAAAGCCAAAAATAAAGCTTCCATGGGACCTGATAATATACCTGGCTGCGTGCTACACGAATTACAAAGGGAACTGGCACCTCACCTGAGTGCCCTGTTCAACCACAACCTCACCTCAGGCTTTGTCCCCACCAAATGGCGCACTGCTACAGTCATTCTTCTCCACAAAGGGGGAGCAACTACTGACCTAGGAAACTACCGCCTCATCAGCCTGACAAGCCTGATCTGTAAGGCCATGGAGCGCATTATCATGGACATCATAAATAAGGATATAGGAAACCTTCAAACCCTGGATCCCTCACAGTTTGGGGTTGTGAAGGGCAGATCATGTCTGCTCAACCTGATACACTTCTTCAAATCCGTCACCAAAGTGGTCGATGAAGGCAAGGCAGTCTATACAGCCTACCTCGATCTGGCCAACACCTTCAACACTATCCCCCACTCATGGATCATTGACAGACTAACCAACCTAGGCATCAACCCCTACATCATAAGATGAGTTGCCAACTGGCTCACGGACAGAGCCCACACAGTGAAAGTAGCATACTCCAAATCCAACTACCGGGCAGTTACAAGTGGCATCCCACAAGGATCAGTTCGGGGTCCTCTCCTGTTTGGTATATACTTCTCTGAAGTTCAGGCCAAAACCAAAGGACTCTGGTGGACCAAGTTCACAGACGACACCAAACTGGGAGCCATTATTGACTCTCAAGCTGATGTCGACATCTTACAAAAAGGCCTCACAGACACCAACGACTAGTGCCAGAACCATGGTCTTAAGCTCAATGCCAAAAAGTGCATCATCATTCCCTTTGGGAAAAACTCGGTGCCCATGAACTACCACAATGACAGTAGCCCTCTCAACTCCCAAGGTGTGATAATAGATCAAGGGACACAAGTGGATAGCAACCTCTCCTTTGACAACCATGTGGCCACTGTAGTTAGAAAGTCCTTCTATGTGGCACACCTCATTACAAAGGGTTTCTCATCCAGGAAGAAGGAGGTCATAATCCCTCTCTACTCATCCCTCATTAGACCCATAATAGAGTACAATGCCCCATTTGGCATGTACCTCACCAGACACCTGGACCAACTGGAGAGGCCACAGAAATTCCTCACTAAGAGGATCCTAGAACTCAAACACTTGCCCTACACAGACAGACTCAAAAAAACGACAGCTACACTCCATCTCATATCACCTTAGAGGCGATCTCTGCTTGGCATACAAAGCCATGTCAGACCCAGTGTTACTAGACATGCTTCATCTGAAAAAGACTCGATCCCTTCACACCACACGGTCCAAGGACCTCAACCTCATCAACACAATAAACAGAACCTGCCGGAGGGACAGGTTCCTAACCCAGAGACTACCCATACGCTGGAATAAACTCCCCATTCATGTCAAGCAGAGCACCTCACTGGCCCTCTTCAAGCAAAATCTTGATGAGTGGATGGGTAACAGGAAATTCACCCAGGGGATCATTTCAACAGCCTTGCTAGATAGGGGTACAAGGAACTAACGTCCAGCAACAGCACGATTGGGTATGTTATTGGGCTAGGCTTGCTTTGGCTCCAGGGCCATTAGCCTAGTACGAAACAGTATTCCCCTGAAACCTATTTTAAAGTCACATGATTTACAGCACTAATTGTTAACACTATTTAAAATGGGAGTGCTATTTTAATGTGGATCTGATGAAGTACCTTGATGGGTACGAAAGTGCTCATCTTTTATGACTTTTGTTTTATTTGATATAAGTGTGGTTTTATTAAATTTCTCCTTTGCACTACTGCAGTTTGGTTTATTTTTATCTTGGTATACTTCTACAACCAGATTGTGCTCCACCATTTTGTTTTTGCTCTCTTAAAGTATGTAAGGTTTCACCAAAAGAAAAATCCTCTGGAGGAGAAGCAGAGGAAATGGATTCCTCTGCATCTGAATCCTCATAAGCAGATAAAGGCATGTCTTCATAATCAGATACCTCAGAGTCGTCGGACTCTTGGTCTGTTAAAGCTGCTGGGGACAGGTCTCTTTCTCTTAGCACAGGTAAGGCGGTCTTCTCCTAATCAACATAATAAGGTCTTCTGCCATTTTAAGCATTTGATGTTGTAGCAAGGAAGCAGGTGCTTGAGTTTTTTTTAGGCATAGCTCACACTATTGGCCTCGGTAGTTTTAGACAGAACTGAATATGCAAAAGAAGTTGTCGGTTTGTGTCGAACATCGGTAGAGCGAAGAACTTCCTCAGAAGCCGGTGCCTGCTCAGCGGCTGTGGACCCAACCAAGGTAGAGACATCCACAGGTTCCGTAATCGAAGAAGAGTCTTGCAGCATACCGGACTCCAAACGGGTCTTGGTAGAGGCTGGCAAATCCACTGAAGCAGGCATCAGGGGCTGCGAAAGCACCTCAATAAGTGCAGGAAAACTGGCAACTAGCTTAACAGAAGTGGCGTTGGCAGTTCTGGACCTATACGGTCTTTCTCTGTCTTTATCCTTACGTTTTTTTTGGAAGATCGGTAGTCAGATGGCTTACCAACGCCATTTCAAAATACGGAGATCGAGAACGAAAGTATTTAGCGACAATAAGGGCCCGATGATGAATAGTTCGGGCATTGAACAAGGCACAAAACCGACAGCGAGGTACATTGTGGTCTGGCCCTAAACAGGTGACGCAGTAAGAATGGAAATCTCAGTGTGGTATTTGCTTTCCACAGGCGAGACAACTGTTAACTTTTTCTGACATCGGTTGGAGCAAAAAAAAAAAACGATCCCCAACAGGGTACTTAGCTTTAGAAGACTTCAAGATGATTCAATTCGGAAACGAAAACTCAGGTAGTGGCTGACCGGCACTCGTGCGAACTGCTTCTGCTTCAGGCTCCTTAGCAAGAAAGACTGATGTAGTGGCGTCGGCTGCCAGTTTTTATATCCCTGATGACCTGACGTCAGTCCTGGAGCGACAGCAACCGACGCAGAAATAGTAAGTCTCTGGTATTCGGGCCGACTGAGGGCTACCTGCAGGCAGATAACCCAAGTGTGATGACTGCAACAGTGAAACATGAAGAACATCTACGCAGACTGTAGCCCAACAAAGCACAGGGATGCAACAGAATTATTTACTAGGTCATATAAATACGGAGCGATTCCTCATGATTGGAGACATGCACTTGTTTAACTTGTCTTTAAGGGATAGGGAAAGGGAAGTAGGACAAACCCAGAGTCATACAGACCCATACGTTTACTTTCATGTTGTGGAAAAAACAATGAATAAGGTTATATTGGATTCCAGTATTGGAAAGGTTGGGACTTGAAACCATACATCAGCATGCACATGTTAAAAATAGATGTATTGCTACAGGTAACAATGTTCTAGGACATTATAACAACAACTATAAATAAATGTGCTGTGATGTAATTTATACATATTTAAACTTCAACATTTGAATATGGTCATATAGAAAACACTGATCAATAAATTAGAAAAACTAAGTACTGATGCACTCCTGTTAAGATGGACAGCTTAATGGCTTACAAATAGGATTCGGCAAGTATCATACAAGTAACTGGACAGATGAAATTCAAGGTTACAGTCAGGGTGTCCCAGCAGGACTCTGTCCTAGGCTCATACTTGTTTAGATTGCATCTTTCAGATCTTTTTCATCTGATGTGTTCTACAGTCTGTATGGAGATGACTGAAAATGGGTAAACTGATTCCTTGCAATACAGATACGGCAAGTCTGTAAAAGAACTTGACTAAATTGATCATTTGGGGACAGGAGAATAATATGCTTACAAATACATCAAAAACTAAGCATATGAGATTTGAGAGACAAACTGAAAGGTGAGTAAATAATACAGCACACAGTGACTTGAAACTGGAGATTCAAGTCCTGGGTATATGGGTAGAGCCAGCTTTGAGTTTTTTAATCATATCAACCAATTGGTTAATGATAGTTATAGAGCTATAGGTTGTATAAAAGGACTTATAACATCTAGGAAATCAGAAATGAAGAAGTCATTTTTTGAGAGTTATATTAGACTTGACAATGGAACAACAGTATGAAAACCTTGTAAGAAAAAAAAACGAGTAGAGTGCACACAGCAGATGCAAAAAAATTAAGTTATTATGAAACATTAAAATATCTGAACTTGTACAGTGTCTCACATAGATAATTAACAGGAGACCTTTCTCAAGTATATAGGGCATTTAGAAACAACTACCTTTGGGAATGTTTGGGGTTATCAAAATGGAGTAGGAAACCTATGTTGAAGATTATATAGAAATGAGAAGTGTACTAATTGGTTCTCTGAGAAAGTAGCTGACACATGGAATAGACTACCAAATTACATTAAAGCAAGCAGTAGTATAGACATTTTTAAGAACAGCCTGGACACATATTATGGGAACAACTGTTTTGGTAAATAGGCTACAGGGGCATTACTGCCCAGCTTGAAATATTTTTATGTATTTATATATCTTCTCTACTAAAACAGAAGAGGGTTTCTCCTACTTTCCAAAGACCCTCAGGGTATGCAACCATAGATGGACTTGAGTAAGAGCTGCTACAGTGGACTCCTTTGGAGAGGCCACAAGAAGCCAGATACTCAAGTGAAGAACACAAGATGTTCCTTATTCTGTAAAACCACTACCATAATGGTGAGCATCTTGGTAAACACTCAGTAGAGAGAATAGACCAAATGGCAACAGTGTACTGAAATGAAGCCCACCCACAACAAACTGAAATGTTCTCCTCTGTGGAGCCCTGATACAAATGTACTTGGTGTCCAACATGTCCACTGACAGAATCCAGCTGCCCTGCTGACATACCGGACATGTCAGCTGTAGTTGCTAAGTTCCAGGATGGTACACAGGCCTACTGTTCCACTCAGCCCAAAAAATAAGAAGAAACAGAGCCCACTCCCTTTCTTTTCTACCCAAAACAGGAACAGGCCTTAAGACCCCTTTGAATAGTGCAGTTTGTATTTATTCCAGGAGTTATGTGGAGACAGTTTTCCCGAGGGAAGTAAATAACAGTTCTGAGATATGACCACCCAAAGACATGTTCAAAATCCACCGATCTATGGTAAAAACAATCTAAACTGTGGCATGTTTCATGTACCAAGCTCTTATGGGTGGTCATATATGATAGCAAGGACTGCACTGACATCACACATACAGTTGATATAAAAAGTTTACACACCCCTGTTAAAATGCCAGATTTTTGTGATATAAAAAAATGAGACCACAATAAGTCACTTCAAAACTTTTCCCACCTATAACTTGTACAATTCAAATGAAAAACAAACAAATCTGTTAGGGGAAAAAATATAAAAAAATAAAAAACGTACAATACGCTTGTTGCATAATTGTGCACACTCAAACTGATACTTTGTTTTGTGTGCACACCCTTAAACTAATACTTTGTTGAAGCGCCTTTTGATTTAATTACAGCATTTAGTCTTCTTGGGTACACCCCTGCCATCAATTAAAGAGACTCTGATTAACCCCAAATAAAGTTCAGCTGTCCTAGTGGGATTTTCCTGACATTCACTCAGTTGCTTGCTACAGCTAAAGCCATGGTTCACAAAGAGCTTACAAAGCATCAACGGGATCTCATTGCTGAATGGTATCAGTCAGGAGACGGGTACAAAAAAATTTCCACAGCACTGGATATACCATGGAACACAGTGAAGATAGTCATCAAAAAGTGGAGAAAATATGGGACAACAGTGACATTGCAAAGAACTGGACGTCCCTCCAAAATTGATAAAAAAACGAGATGAAAACTGGTCAGGAAGGCTGCCAAGAGACCTACAGCAACACTGAAGGAGCTGCAGGAATTTCTGGCAAGTACTGATTATGTACTACATGTGACAACAATCTCCCGTATTCTGCATATGTCTGGACTATGGGGTAGGGTTGCGAGACAAAAGCCTTTTCTTACACAGAAAGACATCCAGGCCACTCTAAAATTTGCAAAACAATACATCAAGTCTCCCAAAATCATGTGGGAAAATGTGTTATGGCCTGATGAGACCAAGGTTGAACTTTCTGGCCAAATTTCCAAAAGGTACGTTTGACGCAAAAACAAAACTTTGCATCACCAAAAGAACACCATCCCAACGGTGAAGCATGGTGGTGGCAGTATCATGCTTTGGGGTTGCTTTTCTTCAGCTGAAACTGGGGCTTTAGTCAAGGTGGAGGGAATTATGAACAGTTCCAAATACCAGTCGATTTTGGCCTAAAACCTTCTGATGTCTGCTAGAAAGCTGAAGATGAAGAGGAATTTCATCTTTCAACACGACAATGACCCCAATCATACATCCAAATCAACAAAAGAATGGTTTCACCAGAAGAAAATTAAAGTTTTGGAATGGCCCAGCCAGAGCCCAGACCTAAATCCAATAGAAAATCTGTGGGTAACCTGAAGAGGGCTGTGCACAAGAGATGCTGACAGATCTGGAGCACTTTTTCAAGGAAGAGTGGGCAAATATTGTCACGTCAAGATGTGCCATGCTGATAGACTCCTACCCAAGAAGACTGAATGCTGTAATTAAATCAAAAAGGGCTTCAACAAAGTATTAGTTTAAGGGAGTGCACACTTATGCAACCGGCGTATTGTACATTTTTTATTTTTTATATTTTTCCCCTAACAGATTTGTTTGTTTTTCAATTGAATTGTACAGGTTATAGGTCACATTCAAGGTGGGAAAAGTTTTGAAATGATTTATTGTGGTATCATTTTTTTATATCACAAAAACCTGGCATTTTAACAGGGGTGTTTAAACTTTTTATATCCACTGTATATCCATCTTGGGGCAATGTTCATGTGTGAAGCAAGGGAGAGTGACACTGTGAGATGTCTAGCAACTCTCGTAATTTAAGAAATTGGCTCCTCCTTGAGGTATTAGCAAGCACATAGGAGAAAAAGGACACTGGAGGGGTACTTCAAGAAACCCATCACAGTGGCAATACCTGTTACTGTTTAGAAGATCTTTGGTTCCTGGGAAGCCCACTCAAAGAGGATATCCCAAGAAGAAGTCTACAAAATGGCCTGCCTTTGGCTCATTCATGAAACAGAAGGACTTGAACCATGTCACTCAACACAATTAAATACCTAAGCCTATTGCTCTGGCCACAGCAACAGCAAAGCCAAATCCTCAACAAGCTATGTGAATAGATTTCCAATGCCTTGTACATGCAAGAGAGAAAAACTGCATCAGGTGAGAGAGGTAGTAAGGCACCTAATGCCTAAAACAGCAGAAGAAAACACCCTCTTGACCAATGGGCTCTTTATGCAAAAATAACGCAGAAAGTTTCTGCGGACTCTGGAAACTGTGTTGGACCAAAAAGACCAGATTACAATCTGCTTAGGAATGCTTTGATAGGATGTCATTCTACTGTGTTGGAGGTTTATACAGGCTGTCGTCATTTCTTGGAGCATAGAGAACTGAATCAAAATGATACTACCAGATGCTGAACAAAACTTTCATGTTCAATGGCTAGGATATTCCCTGTGTGTGTCCATCTGATGTGAATAACTTGTAGAAATCACTTCAGTGCTAGTCAACAAACCCTCTTCTACTTGGGGGAGGCCAGCAGAGTCGAGTCCAGAATGTGAGCGGAGTCATACGGATTTCAATGCAGGATTCGAGGGTTTACTTAATACAAATCAGCAGGATGCGATCAAGCTACAGATTTCCAGTTTGGGATAGTCAGCATTTTCTGCCTGAGATGCAGCCCCAAGGCTGCTTTCATTGGTGTACATCAGATGCTCTGCTCACCAAAACAGTAAGCAGGATATGATCAAATCAAAGATTTCAATTAAGGACTGTCAGCATTTACCACCTAGGATGCAGCCCCAAGGTTATCATCATTAGCTGTTCCTCTCATTACCCAACAGGAGTTTGGTCATTCACTAATCAAGGGAGAACCCATGGCCTAAAAGGAGCAGAAAATGGTCTGTGGCATGGACTTTACAAGGAGTGGCCCTTGGCTAGTGGTTAGGATCCTGATCCTAACGTCTCTTTACCTGAGTAGCACTAGACCAGGACTGTACGAGGAACCCTCCTCCTGCCAGTCCCTGCCCTGCAGTGACCACCTTCCAAAACTGCCATCTTCTGGTCAGGGAGGAAGGTTCTTCTGGTTTCAGATATTTTCCACAGGAGGCTAGACTGAAGCAATGGAATTATTGATAGTGTTTAACATTTATGCTTTTCCTAGGCAGTACAATCGGTTCTGATGCAAGTCCTGACTTATGAGCACATGACAGCAGGATTTTTTTTAATCCTTTATTAAGCATGTTTTCAGAGGAGTTCCAAGGTGGCATTTGTACTACTAGAGGAAATGTGGCTAGGGCATTGTGGAACTTTCCCTACTCATTTTGACAGGTGCCACAGAATCTTTTACAGTCACCTGAGCTACCACAACATAAACAGATGGGACTTTGGTTTAACATTTCATTCAACGGGTGACAACATTCAGGAGAGGAGACCCCCTAATACTACACTGTAGTGTCAGCAGTTTGAAAATTAATACAATGATCTGGGGTGGGAATACAACCTGCAGCTTTCTAATCTTCCAGCGTCAAAGGTGAGTGTGCTATCCGTTGAGCCACTGACACTGCCTACAATCAAAAGACTGGAACACTCAGAAAATGTAAGACTCAAATGTAGCAATTTTCATAATGACATATGATAAAATCTGAGCTGTGCGAATATCATAACTGGGAGCCCAGGGTCTTAGCATGTTCACTATTCACAATGTGTGATCAGTTACAGTGCACATCACCTCTGGATACAGAAACTAAGGACATTTCATAACTATCCCAACCTGAGGCCATTAGCAGAGGAAATCCCAACAATTGACCACTGCAGACAGCCTCTGAAGACAGTCTGTTTCTAAAAGGATCTGTTGGCATTCAAATCCAGGTGTTCAGACCCCAGTACCTAATCCACTAGACATATGTTTTATTTCTGTCACCTCCATATCTCCCCTCTAAAATATGGATAATGAGTTTCATTAATTTGTTCCTTTATGTTTTTGCATTTCCCTTTCTAGCTTTCAGCCTTCATTTCTTTAGACTTTCTCAACTTTTTCAAAGAACTTTTCTAATAGAGAATACAAATTAAAATAGAAAAGTAACTAAATTGTAGTGTTACATTGAAAGTAAACTGACTGACATTCTTAATATGGCTCTCTCTTTACTGCAAAGTTTCTATTTCGCATTTTTTTTTTTCAAAATGCTAAAGCTTAAAATTGACTATTAGTGAATGCAAGCACAGTACAGGTAATTTTCAACATAAATAATACAGATGAAAATATGCACTGTAAATATAGCATAAATGAATGTCACTCTATAAAAAGTACAGCTGTGTACCTACCATAAATGTAGATGTTCGAGTGTATTCACTGTTGCAGTCATTACACTTGGGTTATCCTGCTGGCAGGCTACCCGCAGTCGGCCAGAGTTCCAAAGTCTAGGTACGGCGTCGGTTGCTCTCGCCTCTTCCCTGACTTCAGTGAGCCGGGGTATAAAAGATGCAACCGACGCCATTTTCTTCAGTTTTTCTTGCCCCAGATGTCAGGTGCCCCCAGATAGGAAGGCTGAAAAAATAAAAAATATGCCAAAAAGCATGCATGTACTAATTTAAACATTTCCTTCATCTACAAGCAAATACACCACAAAGGTTGTATAGAGTTGAGAAGTACAGAAAAGTCCCAGCAAAGAAAAGGGGGATGGTGGGTGGGTAACCTGGACTGCAACAGTGAATACACTCGAACATCTACATTTATGGTAGGTATACAACTGTACTATGTTCATCGTGTTTCACTGTTGCAGTCATTACACTTGGGTTGAATCCCAAAGTTGAGGTTGGGTGGCTGGGCCTAAATAAGATTAGGAGAGGCTACCAGGCCCTGCAGAACTGCAGTGGCAAAGCCTGCTCTGGATTTAGAGTAGAGAGGTAAGTGGTAGTGCTTGGTGAAAGTGTGCACTGAACTCCAGGTTGCAGCTTCTAAAATGTCTTTGGTTGGTACTCCTCTGAGAAAGGCTGGTGAAGTGGCTGCTGCTCTGGTAGAATGTGGCCTAATGCCCTTAGGCACTGATTTGCCATGTTGTGCATAACAGAAGCGAATGCAGTGTCCTATCCATTTTGAAATGGTCTGCTTTGAGATAGGCTTTCCTTGTGATCCTGCAGCATAGGCTACAAACAGTTGCTCAGTTTTTCTTAAAGCTTTTGTTTTGTCCAAGTAGAATCGTAGCTGTCTGTGTATGTCCAAAGCATGCAGAAGTCTCTCCCCTTTATTCTGGGGATTTGGATAGACAGTTGGTAAATGAATGGTTTGGTTAAGAGCCACATTGGAAACCACCTTTGGCATGAATGTTGGGTTTGTCCTAAGACAGACCCTGTCCTGGTGAAAAATGATGAAAGGTTCCACTGCCATTAATGCCTGTAACTCTGAGACTCTTCTTGCTGAAGTTATTGCTAGGAGCAGAGCAGTTTTCCATAAGAATTTTATATCAGCTGTGCTGGCTGATTCAAAAGGAGGCAGTGTGAGCTTTTCTAAAACAAAATTGAGATCCCAAGTAGGTATTGGTGCTCTCCTTGGGGGTCTTATGTTTTTTGCCCCTCTGAGGTATTACCTTAGTAGTGGATGTGAAAAAATAGGAGGTTCCGTATTGTAATGAGCTGAAATGGCAGAGGCATGGATCTTAATAGATGAGAAGGATAGGCCATTGTCCAGTTAGGTATTGTAAAATCTGAGGTATATTTGGTACAAGTGGTTCGAGTCCTTGTGCCTGGTTCCAAGCACAGAATCTCTTCCATTTTTCTGCATAAGATTTCCTAGCGCTGGGCCTCCTGGCTTCTAAAATGACATCCATAACAGCTTTAGAGAGAGGTGCGGTCTGAGTGGCTAAATTATCTGCCATGCTGCCAGATTTAAGGTTCTGAGTTGACTGTGCAGAATCTGATTGTTTAGTTGAGTCAGAAGATGAGGAATTTGAGGTAAAGGCCAGGCTGGGCCTTGAGACAAGCTCTTTAGGATTGGGTACCAGTGCTGGCGTGGCCAGTCTGGGGCAATCAGGATCATTTTTGGCCTCTTTTGTCTGAGTTTTAGGAGCACCTTGGAAAGAAGAGGCAGTGGAGGGAAGGCATAAACTGTCAGGGTTTTCCAGCTGAATGATAGAGCATCCACTTTCCATGCTTGTGCATGATAAGTTCTTGTGCAGAATTTCTGTAGTTGGCAGTTGTGAGGGGAGGCAAAAAGATCTATGTCTGGGCGTCCCCATTTCCTTGTTATCATGCTGAACACCTGTGGATTTAGTTTCCATTCGTGAGGATCCATGAGATTTCTGCTTAGTTCGTCTGCCAGTGTATTTTTCGTTCCTGGCAGGAATTGGGCCTGCAGATGTACTTGATAAATCAGTGCTGTGTTCCACAAAGTCATGGCTTGCCTGCAGAGGGGGTAGGAATATGTGCCCCCTTGCTTGTTTATGTACCACATAACTGTGGTATTGTCCGTCTTTATTAATAGTTGTCCTGGATGTAGTAGGTCCTTGAAAGCTGTCAGGGCATTTTGCACAGGTAGCATCTCTTTTTGATTGATGTGAAGATGCATTTGTTCCTTGGGCCACGTGCCCTGAATACATTTTCCTGCCATATGTGCCCCCCAGGCATAATCCGATGCATCCGTTGTTATTGTCTGCCTGGCTGTGGGTAAGGTGAAAGGCTGTCCCTTGTTGTGGCAACAGGCCTGGGACCACCATCGAAACTCCTGTTGTAGGCAGGGAATTAAAGTTATTATTGTTTCCAGGCTGTGGCAATGTTGAGTCCAAACACTTTTTAGATACCATTGTAGTTTCCTCATATGCAGTCTTGCATATGGAATTAGTGGAATGCAGGACGCCATGAAGCCCAGGGCCTGCAGAATTTTTCTTGCAGGGAGCTGGGTCTTTGTTGCCATCATTTGAAAGTAATGAGTCAGTTGCCTTTGCTTGTCTGGCGTGAGATAAGCCATCTGGGTAGTTGTATTTAAGCTTGCACCCAGGAATATTATCTCTTGAGAGGGCACTAGTTTTGATTTCTTTTCGTTTACTGTGTACCCTAGGCAAATTAGTACTCTTTTTACAAACGTCAGATGCTTTAGAAGAATGTCCTTCCTCTCTGCTTGAATAAGGCAGTCGTCCAAGTAGGGATATATTTGAATTCCTCTTTATCTGCAAAATGCAATTACTGGTGCCAGGCATTTTGTGAAGACCCTAGGCGCAGTAGATAAGCCAAAGGGCAGTGCAGAGAATTGGTAATGCATTGAGCCAGCTATGAATCTGAGGTATCTTCTGCAAGATTGTCTGATTGGGACATGCAGGTATGCCTCCTTGAGGTCCAAAGTAACTAGCCAAGCCTTCTTGCCCAGCATGGGTAGAAGTTGCTGCAGTGTTAACATTTTGAATTTTGGAACATCCAGGGAAGTAATTAGGATTGACAAGTCCAGTATTGGTCTCCAGGCTTTGTCCTTTCTGGGTAGGAAAAGTCTTCAGTAAAATCCTTGTCCTTGCTGTGGTACTCTTTGAATAGCTCCCATGTCCATGAGAGCAGCAATTTGTTTTTGTGCCTCTGCCCATTGGTTTTGTGGCAGGTCCGGCATACCTTTTGATTTTGGAAGAGTGTGAAAGTGGAATCTGTAACCCTGAGAAACAATATTCAGTACCCATTTGTCCTGGGTGATCATGTGCCAATTTTGTGAGAAAAGTGCTAGCTTTCCCCCTAGGGGTGCTGCCAAAAGGTAAGTGCTCGGCATTTGTAGAAGTCATTGGGACGGTTTCCTATAAGGTTGTGACTTGTCTTCTCCTCCTTTGGGGGCTGAAGCACTCCATTGTTTAGGTCTGTAAGAGCCTTGGGGCTGAGATCTGCCTCTTGGGCATCTGTATCTGCCTCTTTGTGGCCTGTCTGACACTGAAAAGGACCAATTTTTTGAGGGCCAGTTTCTGCTAAACCTAGGTGGTTGAACCTGTAAGAAATCCTTTACTGTCTGCATTGATTTTGCTTTATCCTCCATTTTCTTTAACACCTCTTCTGCCTTAACACCAAACAAAGTATCATGCTGTAGTGGAGCATCCAATAATTTTACTTTAACATGTTCAGGTAAACTTTGTTCTTTCAACCAAGCATGCCTACGAATGACAGAGCCTGTAACTGCGGCTCTACAAGAAGCCTCTAATGAATCAAAACCACATTGCAGAGTATGCTTTCCCACTTGTTCAGCTGCATGCAATAAATCCTGCATTTCCTTACTGTCAGGACTTTCTGTGTTTGTAAGCATTTTCTGTTTTAACAAAGACATGACGTACTGCTGATATTTAAGGATGTGAAACTGGCAATTTAAAGCCCTTACAGCTAAAGTAGCAGAAGTGTAAACTTTTGTCCCCCATCTATCCAGAGCTCTGGAATCCCTATCAGAGGGGACAGAGTTTTTAGCAGTGGAAGCCTTAACCCCTTTGGGACCCTGAGAAATTGTTTCTGGGACCGCAGCAGGATTTGTGTAAAGAAATTTATGAGAGTCAGGGACCCTGTAGTACCTGTCTGGCTTGACTGGTGCAGGGGGTAAAGAATCAAGAGACAGACTGGATTCAGAGAAAACATCATCAACAATATCAAGCACAGGGGAATAGCCAGGGGCCTGTGCTGAGGCAATAGAAGAAAGTCTCTCAGCCTTTTCTCGGATTCTGAGTAATCCTGGCTCTCCCAATGGAAATGCTCCCTCATGGTGTGCAGGGTTTCCCCAAAAGAATAATCCTCAGGCGGAGAGGCTGAAGGTATAGATTCTTCTGCATCAGAGTCCTCATAGGGAGGGAGAGAATATCCCTGATCTGAAGAGGAATCAGAGCAAATAGAAACCTGGTCAGAGGAATCATAGTCAGTGTCTTGCCTAGGCCTTTTATCAGAAGGGGGATGGGAACCTCTGATCAAAGTAATTAGGTCTTCGGCCATTTTAAGCATCTGTTTATTTGGCATGGTTGACTGTTCAGGAGAATGCTGTACTTGTTTCCTTGTCTTTAATGGTGTTTTTGACTTTGCCTTGGCTGCTGCAGTGGACTTTATATTAAGCTGTGAAAGTCTGAAAACACCCTCAGAAGCCGATGCCTGCTCAGCGGCTCCGGATCCATCTGAGGGAATAGTTTCCGCAGGCCCAATACCTTCAGTTTCCACAGGCCTAGGTGTCTCCACGTGGGTATCGGATACGGCCTGTGGCTCTGAGGTAGCGGGTGTCAGGGGCTGCGAAGATGCCTCACTGAGAACAGGCGACTGGACTAGAAGAGGCTTCGTCGTCGGTTTTGGACCTCGGATGCCTGTCCTTTTCTTTGTCTTTGCGTTTTATATGAATTCCGGTCATCGGTTGTTCCGACAGCATTATGTAGTTAAACCTTCGGCCAAAGTAATGTAAAGCAAAATCAAACCGACGCTTAATAGTGCGTTTGTTGAATCTAGCACAAAACCGACAACTAGTAATGTCATGGTCAGGGCCTAGGCAAGGAATACAGAAAAAGTCCTTATGAGGTATTTGCTTCCCACAAGAAATACAATTATTAACTTTTACTGACATCGGTCTGGAGCAAGAAAAAGTTTCCCCAATGGGGTACTTAGCTTTATTGAAGACTTCGGTTCTAAAACTCGATTTTGAAAATCTCAGGAGTCGGCCGACCGGCACTTGCGAACTGTTTTTGCTTCGGGCACCGCGCGGCAAGAAAGACAGAAGAAAATGGTGTCGGTTGCATCTTTTATACCCCTGGCGCACTGACGTCAGGGAAGAGGCGACAGCAACTGATGCCGGACCTAGACTTTGGAACTCTGGCCGACTGCGGGTAGCCTGCCAGCAGGATAACCCAAGTGTAATGACTGCAACAATGAAACACGATGGACATCTAGAACATGCACGATGATGTGCATTACAAAAGTTAGAAGCTTGAAAACATGTTGAAAACTAAACTGAATTTCTCAATTTTGTTAATATTTTTATGCCACTGTATCCTCTACTACTCCCATCTGATACTCCAGATGGCGCCCCCCACACTCTCATATAGACAGTGATTACATGACAATTACGGATATTTAATACCATGCTTCCCTTTAGCTTCATCTTCTGCTTTGCTCTTGTGACACTTTACAGCTTATCCAGACCTCTTTCTCATTCTGCTCCCACCACCAAATCTCTACAAACCATGTTACCTTTTTGGGTGCAGCAGTCAGTTACTGTACGTATGCCCTCTGCATAGGATCATATGAGGTTACTATGCTAATGGCCCCGGGGCCCTTACAAGCTTAACCAAGAGTTTATCTCCAAAAAGAAACCTCAGTTAGCACTTGTCACCCTTGTCAACAAGGGACACAGGTGGAACCCCTGGGACAAATTTGTGGTTTCCCATCCACTCATCAAGGCTGCGCTTGAAGAGGGTCAGTGAGGTACTCTGTTTGACATGTATGGGAAGTCTATTTCAGAGACTGGGAAGTCTATTTCAGAGACAGGGTAGTCTCTGGGAGACAAAGCAATCTCTCCAGCAAGTTTTGTTGATGTCGCATATTAGATTCAGGCCTTTTGAGTGGGTACTTACAGATATGGATCATCTCTAGTATGGCAGGGTCCGAGATTTCCTTGTAGCCGAGACACAGATCACCTCTGAGCAACCTATACGATACCAAGTAAAATTATAGTGATTTGAGCCTGTCCACATAGGACAGGTGTTGTAGGCTATGGATTCTCTTAGTGAGGTATTTCTGTGGCCTTTCCAGCTGGTGCAGATGCTTGGAGCGGTAGATGCCAAACAGGGCATTATACTCAATTATTGGTGCAATGAGGGAGAAGTATAGAGAGGTAGTAACCTTTTTTCTGGATGCAATCCCTTTACTTATGAGATGAACCAAGTAAAAGGCTTTTCTGACCTCTGCTGCTACATGATGGTCAAATATCAACCTGAGTACCCAGGTCTTTCACCACAGGTTGTGTGTTTAGGGGATTGCCATTGATGTGGTAATCAGTATGGGATGTGTTTTTGCCAAAAGGTATGATGATGCATTTTTTTTTTTTTTGTTTAGCTTGAGGCCAAGACTTTGGCACCAGTCATTAGTTGCTGTGAGACCCTCTTGCAGTATGTTAACATCATTTAGGGAGTCAATGACAGCACCCAACTTACAGTTTCCGCAAACTTAGTCAGCCACAGGTCTTTTGTCTTTGCCTGGACCTCTAAGAAGTACATGCCAAACAGTAGGGGTCCCAGAACAGATTCCTGGGGAGCTCAACTAGTGACAGGTCTGCTATCAGAGGTGGAGACACCTATTTTGACCATGAAGGCCCTGTCGGTGAACCAGTTTGCCACCCATCTGATGAGATAGGGATTTACACCAAGTTTTGTTAGCTTTTCGATGATACCAGAGTGGGGGATTGCATCAAAGGCCTTGACCAAGTCAAGGTAAGCTGTATGTACTGACTTTCCTTCATCCAGGGCCTTGCTGACAGTCTCAAAGAAGTCAACCAGGATCAACATTCAAGATCTGCCCTTGACAAATCCAAACTGGGTGGGGGTCAAGTGCTTGGAGATTGCCTACGCCCTTGTTTATGAGATCCATAATAATATGCTCCATGGCTTTATAGATCACACTTGTCAAGCTAATGGTGCAATTCCAGGGTCAGTAGTGGCATCACTTTGCGCAAGGGGATGACCATGGCAGTTCTCCACTCTGCTGGGATAAAGCCTATATTTAGGCAGAGGTTGAACAGGGTGCTCAATGGCGAAACCAGTTCTTGCTGGAGAATGTGCAGAATACAGCCTGGGATACTATCGGGTCCCATGGAAGCTGTGTTCTTTGCCTTGGATAGGGCCTTTAACACTAGATCTATGGAGATGTGAGGTGTGGGTAAGTATCAGGGGGGACAGGCGGGTGAAGTTTGCTCTGAACCCATCTGCTAGCAGGTTGGCCAAGTCAATAGGATCAGAGTAGGTGATACTGTTAAGTACTAATTCGGAACAAACCTGGGCTTTGCCATGGAGGTTCCTGACATAACTAAAGAAGGCTTTGTGGTTTCCCTATACACTGCAAGTTTTCCTACATTTGTGAACTAATCTGATTCTTATTTTTGCAATATTTTAAACTCTTCCAAGTTCATATGTTCATACTAGGCATTTGATCTGTTAGATCATTTGTAGCCTAGCCAATACAATTACCATTATGTTATTCCTTTCCATAAGGGATTCTTGGGTCAAGCACTGTGGTGTATTTATGGTTTCCCATCCATTCATCTGGGGTCTGCTTGAAAGGGGTTAGGGAGATATCTAGTTAATAGGAAGGAGGAAACATTTCAGAGGAAACAAATTCTTTGGGAGCAAAATAGTACAGATGGGTAAAGTCTTACCATACATAGTAAATGTCCTTTTCACTGTTGCAGTATTGATCACCTCTGAGATCTCCTGCCAAAGACAACCCAACATGTGGCCAGTATACCAAAGCCTTAATTACCTATAAGCGTCATACATCAGACATATGTTTCCCATGCAAGCGTAGAGCATAAAGATGATGTACAAATGCTACCAACCCAGAAATGAAATGCTCCAGGAGAACCAAGTCTCCAAGTGGAAAGGAGAACATGTACATCCACAAAAAGGAAGGAAGAGAGAGAACCACCACCCTCAGCTAGAAAGAAAATACCACCGACAGGCAAGGAGAAAAAAGAATAGTGGGTAGGAAGGGAGGGAGTGAATACTCTAACAGTTAAAAGAAGGATATCTACTGTAAGAAGCTGAGAT
The DNA here is from genome assembly GCF_019279795.1 of Protopterus annectens. Classification (NCBI taxonomy): domain Eukaryota; kingdom Metazoa; phylum Chordata; order Ceratodontiformes; family Protopteridae; genus Protopterus; species Protopterus annectens. The sequence goes on along the minus strand of NC_056731.1, from coordinate 42,853,858 downwards.
CCCTCATAAAATCCTCCAAAGCTAGTTACGAAAACAAAATCGCCACTGATTCTAAAGACAACCACAAAGCATTCTATAGCTGTGTCAAGAATCTCAATGGCAACAGTCAGATCTGCTCTGAGTTACAGCACAATGGCACTAAACATATAGAACCAACTGATATTGCCAACATCCTGGCAGATAGGATCAGTGCTAACCTTACCCCCCTCTCATCCCCTAAAAGGCCCATCTCTATACCAGAAGAATGCAAAGTTCCTGTAATCATGGCTGCACAGGTAAAAAAACACACTCTCCAAAGCCAAGAACACAGCATTCATGGGACCTGACAACATCCCTGGCTGCTTTCTACACGAACTGCAGAATGAACTGGCACCCCACCTAAGCACCATGTTCAATCATAACCTCACCTCAGGCTTTGTGCCCACTGAATGGCACACAGCGATGGTTATCCCACTCCACAAAGGAGGAGCCACCACAGACCCCAGGAACTACTGCCCCATTAGCCTAACGAGGCTGGTCTGCAAGGCCATGGAATGTATCATCATGAAACAAAGACATTGGTAATCTCCAAACTCTGGACCCCACCCAGTTCGGGTTTGTAAAAGGCAGATCATGTGTCCTAAAACTGATAGACTTCTTTCAAGCAGTCACCAAAGCCGTAGACGAGGGTAAGGTGGTTCACACAGCCTATCTAGATCTCGCCAAGGCTTTTGACACCATCACCCACTCTGGAATTATAGATAAACTCACTAAACTAAGTATAAATCCCGATGTCACAAGATGGGTTGCCAACTGGCTCACTGACAGAACCCACACGGTGAAAGTGGCAGACTCCAAATCCGACTTCAGACCAGTGACAAGTGGAGTACCACAGGGTTCAGTCCTGGGTCCTTCTCCTGTTTGGTATCTACTTTTCTGAAGTACAGGCCAACACAGAAGGTCTTTGGCTAATGAAGTTCACAGATGACTGCAAACTAGGAGCCATAATCAAAACTCCTAACGATGTGGGCATCCTACAAAAGGGCCTCACTGAGACAGATGCCTGGTGTCAAAGCCATGGCCTCAAGCTCAATGCCAAAAAGTGCACTGTCATCCCCTTTGGTAAAAACTCTGTACCCATGAGCTACCACATAGTTGGTAGTCGACTTAACGCCAAAAGTGTGACAAGAGACCTTAGGACACAGGTGGAGAGTAGTCTCTCCTTCGATCACATCGCCACAGTAGTCAGGAAATCCTTCTACGTGGCACACCTCATCACAAAAGGTTTCTCATCCAGGAAAAAAGAGGTAATTGTTCCCCTCTACTTGTCACTCATTAGACCCATTATAGAGTACAACGCCCCTTTTGGTATGTACCTCACAAGACATCTACAACAACTGGAAAGGCAGCAGAAATACCTCACAAAGAGGATTACCGGCCTCAAACAGATGCCCTCATGAGACCATCTCAAAAAACTCCAGCTTTACTCCATCGCATATCGCCTACTCAGAGGCAATCTCTGCCTAACATACAAAGCTATGTCAAACCCAGAGCAGTTGGACATGCTCCACTTAAAGAAATCCCAATCCCTCTGGGCTACACACTCTAGGGACCTAAACCTTGTCATCACAATAAACAGAACATGCTGGAGGGATAGATTCCTGTCCCAGAGACTTCCCAAATTCTGGAACAAACTACCTATCTATATCAAACAAAGCTCCTCATTAGCACTCTTCAAGAAAAATCTTGATGATTGGATGGGAAATAGGAAATTCACCCTGGGGATCACCTCTGTGGCTCTGCTCGACAGGGGCAAAGGAAAATAATTTTCTTGGGTGGCGAAAGCCAGGGTACCTTTTTGGCAAGGCTTATATAGGCCCTAGGGCCAATAGCTTAGTATCTACCTATGAACCTATTTTACTCAAACTGTACTATGTCCTTCCATATCACTGTTTCAGTATTCATTACCTCTGGTAGAGTACAAAAGCTACTAAGAAGATAGGGAGGAGGAAGGCAAGAGAAGCCCTCCACAAAACCATGCAGGATAGCCTTGGCAAAACCTGCCCTCACTCTGGAAATGACATCCAATTTATAATGTTTCATGAATGTGTGAACCGAAGACCAAGCAGCTGCTTCAAGGAGGAGTTGGTGTCTAAACCCTGGAAGAACCCCCCCCCCCCCTAGGAAGCCACTGCTCTAGTAGAAAGAGCCCCACCGAACAGAAGCAGGCAACTGTTTGACATGAAAAGAATAACAAAAACAAATTACATTGGAAATCTAGGAGAAGATGGTTTGCTTAGAAACTGCCAAACCCAATGTACAAGTATGAAGATAAACAAAATAATTTGATTTATAAAAGTCCTTTGTTTTGTCTAAATAATATGCAAGCTGTCTATGCAAGTCTAAGTTATGAAGAACCTTCTCACTAGCAGACTGCAGAGAAGGAAAAAAAAAGAAGGAAGCTGGATAGACTGATTAAAAGATAGCTCATTAACCATCTTGTGCTTAAGACAATGATTCATATAGAGACACTCTGCCTCTATGAAAAAACAAAAAGGAGGGACTGCTATCAAGACCTGGAGTTCAGATACCCTTACGGAAATGGTTAAAGCCTCACAGGTGCAATGCTGCAAACAAGAAAAGGCAGCAGCCTCAAAGAGAGTCCGAGTCAGTTTCCCAAGGACAAAATTATGATCCCAAGAGGGTGGTGGAATGGGCTTTCTTAGGGATCTGATATGAATGACGCCTTTTACAAACTGCTTGCCTCAAATACAGAGGCCAAAAGGAGCAGTAAGTGGCAGAAATGGCTGACAAGTAGGCTTCCACTGAAGAAAATGCCAAGCCAACATGTAATGGTTCACACAGGTAGGAAAGAACCAAGAGGACACCAAAGAAAAAATCTCTTCCATTTGGACATATATGACTTTCTGGTATTGGGTTTCCTGGACTCTTGCAGGGCCCTAAGCACATCCTCAGAAAACTGGTGTCAGAAAGAGATCAAAACCCTATAACCCAAGCTGTCAGTTGAAGAGTTGACAAGTGAGGGTGAAGAAGAAATCCACTGTCCTGTGTGAGAAGGTCCATGCAGTGAGGTAGCTTGTGATGACTGACCCTAGCCAGATGGAATACTTGGGGGAACCAGTGCTTTCTGGGCCAAAAGGAAGTCACCCACGACATTCTTCTTGATCTTGTGAAGGACCTTGGAAAGAAGGAGGGGAGGGATAAAGGAACATTTCCTTCCAAGATAAATACATGGTGCCCACTTCCCAAGCCAAATGACTTGGGACTCTGGAACAGAACTGAGGAAGTTGTCTGTTCAGAGGGGAGGCAAAGAGATCCACTTGAGGAATACCCAACCAGTGAACTATGCCCAGAAACACATCTATGGGAAGCATCCATTCGTGAGGCTGCATCTTTGACCTGTTGAAAGAATCTGCCACAAAATTGTGCTTGGAAGTTATGCAGACTGCCTGTAGGGTCAACAGTAGGTTGATGGCTATTTCCTAGGCTTGAAGGACTAGTCTGCAAAGAAGGTAAGACCTTGTGCCCCCTTGCTTGTTGATGTACCACATGACTGTGGTTCATAGGCTGATACTAGGCTATCTGCCCTAGGGCATTTATAAGCCTAGCCAGAGTGTGTTTGGCTTTCGCCACCCTTTTAGATTTGTAGACTGTGCCTATGAATAGTAGGTCACAGAATATAGTCCCTTTACGGTTAGTTTATTGTGCCTCTGTCTAGCAGAGACCCAGAAGAGATCCTGGGGGGTATACTTACGCTCTCCCATCCACTCATCAAGATCTCTCTTGAAGAGGGTCAGTGACGGGCTCTGCCTAACCTGGACTGGGATTTTGTTCCAGAGTGATGGGAGTCTCTGGGATATGAATCTGTCCCTCCAGCATGTCCTAATTATTTCTCTGCTTAGGTTTAAGTCTCTAGAACATGTAGCTCTAAGAGATTTGGATTTCTTGAGGTGAAGCATGTCCATTAATTCTGGGTTGGACATGGCTTTACATGTCAGGCACAGATCGCCTCTGAGTAGGCGGTAAGCAACTGAGTAGAGCTGGAGTTTCTTTAGCCTAACTGCATAGGGCATCTGTTTGAGTCCCTTTATCCTCTTGGTGAGATACTTTTGGGGTCTTTCCAGTTGCTGCAGGTGTCGGGTAAGGTACATCCCCCAAATGGGGCATTGTATTCAATTATGGGCCTGATGAGTGATGAATAGAGTGGCACAAATACCTCTCTTGATCTAGATGTGAAACCTTTCGTGATGAGGTGGGCTATATAGAAGGTCTTTCTAACCACTTTGGCAACGTGATTGTCAAAGTAGAGATTACTATCTACCTGGGTCCCCAAATCCCTAATTACTTCTTCCGTACTTAATGTGTAACCTCCCATGTGGTAGTCTGTGGGCACTTTTTCCCAAAGGGGATGACTATGCATTTTTTAGCATTTAGCTTCAGGCCATGACTTTGGCACCAGCTATCTGTCTCTGTGAGACCCTTTTGGAGTATGCTTGTGTCAGCCGGAGAGTCTATTATGGCACCCAGTTTGCAGTCATCTGCGAACTTGGTCAGCCATAGTCCTCCCGTGTTTGCCTGTACCTCAGAGAAATAAATACCGAACAAGAGAGGTCCCAGGACTGAACCTTGTAGAACTCCACTTGTAACTGGTTTAGAGTCTGACAAGGCACCTGCAATTCTGACCATGTGGGTTCTATTCTTGAGCCAGTTTGCAACCCATCTTGTGACATAGGGGTTGATATTTAAGCTAGTGAGCTTATTTATGATACCTGAGTGGGGTATTGAGTCAAAGGCTTTTGCGAGGTCCAGGTAGGCTGCGTGGACTACTTTTCCCTTCGTCTATGGCCCTGGTAACTGTTTCAAAGAAGTCGACCATGTTCAAGAGGCAAAATCTGCCTTTAACAAAGCCGAACTGGGTAGGATCCAGTGTCTGAAGGTTTCCAATATCATTGTTTATGAGTTCCATGATGATATGCTCCATAGCTTTGCAGACCAGGCTAGTCAGGCTTATAGGGCGATAGTTTCCAGGGTCCATTGTGGCGCCTCCCTTGTGGAGCGGGACCACCATTGCTGTAAACCATTCCTTGGGTAAATATCCTGTGGTAAGGCTGAGCTTGAACAGTGACTTAATGTGAGGGTTAAGTTCATCTTGTAGCTCGTGTAAGACGCATCCCGGGACACCGTCCGGTCCCATTGATGCTGTGTTTTCTGCTTTGGAGAGGGCAGCACTCACCTGATCATCTGTGATGTCTGGGAGGTTACACTCTGTTGGGATGGAGATTTGCACTTTTGGGGGGGGGGGGGAATTTACACTGAATCTGTCTGCCAGGATGTTGGCAATGTCTGTTGGTTCAGTGTATTTTTTGTCATTTTGCACCAACTCGGAGCATATCTGGGAGTTGCCGCCCAGGTTCCTGACATAACTAAAGAAGGCCTTGTGACTGTCCTTAGTATCTTGTGCAAGTTTTCTTTCGAAGCTTGCCTTAGATGATTTTATGAGTGATCGTACCTTCTTGCTAGTACTGATCAGAGATGCCTTCCCTTTTTGGGATTTTGCTTTATCATGTAGTAGCTTCCCCCTTTTGTTGTATAGCTTATTTATGGCCGGGGTCCACCAGACAGGTCTCCTGCCTTTGGAGGAGTGAGTCTTGGTTTTATTTGGGATGGCACGATCCATACATTCCTGTAGGTGTCCATAGAATGCGTTTGTGAAGGATTCTGCAGTTTGAGCCGTGTTTTCCACTGGCCCAGGGGCTTTGAAGGATACCACCTCAGTTTTGAGAAGTGTGAAGTTTGCTTTTGAGAAGTTCTTCACCGTGGTTACCTTGGCTGGGGGTGGGGATGGGATATGGCTGTCCAGTGAGGATTAATTTGTGGTCTGACCTTATCAGTGAGGGATATACCTCTGGTGTGGAACATAGAGTCCCTATGTTTGTGATGACCAGATCCAATATGTTTCCCCTCTTGTGGGGGCAGTGACCAGTTGTTCCATAGCATTTGAGTTTATAAATTCTAGGAACTGTTGGGCGAGGGTCTGTGGGCTTGAGTAGTTAACCCAGTCAATGTTTAGGTAGTTGAAGTCACCCAATATGATGGTGTTTGGAGAGACCTTCATGTTCTCCAGTGTTTTCAGGAAGGCCGAGTGGGGTTCCTGAGTTTGGGAGGGTGGTCTGTAGCAGGCTATAAACTGAAAGGCAGTTTTGCCCACTGTTAGTTGCACGTGGATGGTTTCCGTTGCTTCGTGCAGTGCTACTAACCTGGAGGTGTGGGTATTTTTGATGTATATGGATACTCCCCCTCCTTTTGTGGTTCAGTCCGAGTTTTGTGGCCGAAAAGCATGGTATGAAGTATAACTTGGTAGTGCAGGGGTGCTTTCAGGAGCATTGAACCAGGTCTCTGTTACTGCACAGACATCGATGTTCTCCATACTGAAAAGAGTCTCGAGTGCGTGCATTGTGAGGTTTAGACCTCCGGCGCTGAGCAGCATTACCCTTAGTTTCTTTTTCCCTGTATTGTCTATGGAGGTGGGTTTGTCTTTTGAGCCTTGCCTAAAAAAGGCACTATGGGGGTGGCAAGAGCCTTTGCCAGTATTCGAAAGCCCAGGGGTGACAGGTGCAAGTCATCCCTAGTGAAGCAACGTGGCTTGTTGAGCATGTCATCCCAGGCTGACAGACAATGGATCCCCTTTGAATGACACCAATACTACTTTAAACAATTGTTAAAACTTATCATTTTGTCTTTATACTGTGGCATCATTCTTGGTGAGGGTAAAATGCTACTCAAGGTCAGGGTCATACCAGCCTGGGCTACATGATCAGAGATCTCCTCTATGTCTCTTTTCATGTAGTCCAGGGAGGTACATCTCAGGTCATTCACACCAGCATGGACAATGACGGAGTCATATTTGTACTTGCTTTGGAGTGACCTGAGTGCGTGTGTTATGTGGCGGATCCTGGCACCTGACAGACAGCTTACAGTGACCTTCTCCTTGTTCAGCCTGGTGAGTGGGACGTCAGTGTGTCTGACTATAGAGTCACCTATTACAGGTGTATTTGGTGTGTTGTTTAGCCTTAAGGGCTGTGACTGTGTGGCACACTGACTTTGTGGACTATGTGATACGTGGGTATTGTTGTGGTGTAGCAGTTGTTTGGGTGTCTGCTTTGGAGGTCTCTGCTACTTAGGTAGATTTTTATTTAGAGCCTCCGAGTATGTTTTTGTGTGTTTATATGTTTGGTTTGTTGTTGCTATAGGTCTATGTGAGACTGGATTTGTGATGTGTGCGGTTACCTTCTTCTCCTGATTGACTGTGCCAGTCATGGGTCGAGAGAGCTCAGCCTCCAGTTTGGCAATATAGTTGCATCTCTCACATATATTTGAGCTTGTTGGAGGAGGAGAGAGTTGTCTGTGTACATAAGGCAGTTGTAACACTGCCTTAAGATTCCCATATTTACCAGCTGGACTGGAGAGTACACATGAAATTGACCTTTGGACATGTCAGGATATTTATGATTTCTACTTTTGACTGATCTAGGAGGATCACTTAAGTATTTAGAAGAGTATAAGAGAGGATTTAGTGCTTTAAATTTCTTCTAAGTGCAAGTGAGAGGCTATAAAGGGAGAATAGAGTGCTTCTTTTGAGATACCGATCAGTTCCAAGGGAAAAAGTGAAGAGCAGACTTTGTGGAGCCAGCAATACTTTAAACCTGTTTAGGCGGCACTGCCCAATGCTGCGCTATGCGCAAAGCCATGCTAAAGTGAGTTTTTAAACAGGGGACTTGAAAGAGCTAGGAATTAGCCCAAAACGGCCAATAAACAACAAGATCTTGTGCTGAGGTCACTCCTCCAGGGACAGATAGGCTGCTCAAAGCTCCCCACTCCCACTGGTGAACAAAGAAGCTTCCTTCTATCCAAGTAAGGAAATGGGCAACACAGGAACTATTCTAAAGTCCAGAATACAGCAAAACCTGTATTAGGGACTATTCTAGTTCAGGAAAGCCAGGAAAACAAGGATATTTTTTTTTTTTTTTTTTTTAAACAGGCAACAGAGAATGCACAGAAAATACTTTACACAGGCTAGTGCACTTGAGTGGGCAGCCTCAACAGTTAAATCAACAAAAAAGACAAACTTTAAAGTGCAGGTATTGATTAACTGCAAAACACAAGCTTAAATCTAGCAAAAGAGCAGCTATTACTCGCTTTTCGGCGAGAATAGACAGTCGCAAAGGTAAAGGCAATAAAAGGTACTTAAAATCTGGTAGAAGTCGCTCTTTTTCATCTCTCTGCTGCTAGCACCACTGTGCAGGACCACGAGGAGCTTACTGAGTCGGAAACAAGCGCAAAAACCGCGCCAAAGCGCGTTTTTAAACAGGGAACTTGAAAAAGCTAGGAATTAGCCCAAAACGGCCAATAAACAACAAGATCTTGTGCTGAGGTCACTCCTCCAGGGACAGATAGGCTGCTCAAAGCTCCCCACTCCCACTGGTGAACAAAGAAGCTTCCTTCTATCCAAGTAAGGAAATGGGCAACACAGGAACTATTCTAAAGTCCAGAATACAGCAAAACCTGTATTAGGGACTATTCTAGTTCAGGAAAGGTGGGAAAAACAAGGATATATTTTTTTTTTTCTTTTTTTAAACAGGCAACAGAGAATGCACAGAAAATACTTTACACAGGCTAGTGCACTTGAGTGGGCAGCCTCAACAGTTAAATCAACAAAAGACAAACTTTAAAGTGCAGGTATTGATTAACTGCAAAAAAACAAGCTTAAATCTAGCAAAAGAGCAGCTATTACTCGCTTTTCGGCGAGAATAGACAGTCGCAAAGGTAAAGGCAATAAAAGGTACTTAAAATCTGGTAGAAGTCGCTCTTTTTCATCTCTCTGCTGCTAGCACCACTGTGCAGGACCACGAGGAGCTTACTGAGTCGGAAACAAGCGCAAAAACCGCGCCAAAGCACGTTTTTAAACAGGGAACTTGAAAGAGCTAGGAATTAGCCCAAAACGGCCAATAAACAACAAGATCTTGTGCTGAGGTCACTCCTCCAGGGACAGATAGGCTGCTCAAAGCTCCCCATTCCCACTGGTGGACAAAGAAGCTTCCTTCTATCCAAGTAAGGAAATGGGCAACACAGGAACTATTCTAAAGTCCAGAATACAGCAAAACCTGTATTAGGGACTATTCTAGTTCAGGAAAGGTGGGAAAACAAGGATATATATATATTTTTTTCTTTTTTTAAACAGGCAACAGAGAATGCACAGAAAATACTTTACACAGGCTAGCGCACTTGAGTGGGCAGCCTCAAGAGTTAAATCGACAAAAGACAAACTTTAAAGTGCAGGTATTGATCAAATGCAAAAAAACAAGCTTAAATCTAGCAAAAGAAAAGTTTATTACTCGCTTTTCGGCGAGAATAGACAGTCGCAAAGGTAAAGGCAATAAAAGGTACTTAAAATCTGGTAGCAGTCACTCTTTTTCGTCTCTCTGCTGCTAGCACCACTCTGCAGGACCACGAGGAGCTTGCTGAGTTGTCTGTAAAAACCTTCAGGGGACCCAGAACCCATAACAAGTGGAAATCTTGAAGCACCAGAATGACAGCCCTCCTTTCCTTGACATTGATGTGATCTGCCCTCTGTTGAGGGGACCAATAGCCCAGATCCTTTAGGGTTCTTGAAGCACCTCCCCACCCCAGCTCTAAGGCACCCATGAAGAGTTCCTGGGACAGCTGAAGAGGATGAAAAGAACACCCGGATTGCGAGATACTTGTTAAACCCACCAGTGAAGTCCCAGTTTGAGACAAGGGAGCAGAAGAACCATACAATCTAGTGAGTGGCAGAATTGAAGCCGCACTGATCTGAGATACCACTGAAACTTTCACATATGAAGGATGTATGGGCCTCCTTGAAATTGATTACATCTATAGATCCATGACACTGGAACTGAATACATATCTGCTGACCTCACAAGACCCAAATGTAGTGAAAGCTTTGAAACATGACGAGAAAAAGTCTAAGATGACTTCCCTGCTTAGTTTTGCAGAAGCATATCAGCATCAAGCGGGAATGGAAATCAAACGAAAAGTAGATAAAAAGCAGGTAGCAACTGAATGTACCAAAAACAAAAGTAAGAATAGAAGGCAAGAAATGTGAAAAATGCATAAATATAGTTGCAAGTATAGGAAACTCTTGGAACAACCTCATGTTGACCAGGAACTAATGCAGGAATGGTTAAGGAGAGGTAAATTTAAACCAAAAGACAAAAGGTTAATATTGGAGACTCAAGATAGTGGACTACGTGCACGTTAGTTTTCAATGTGGGAGAAACGGACACATTTAGGTTTTGTAAAACAGAATTAGAAACAGTTGGACATCTTGTTGCTGGTTGTGATATACTAATGGCAGAAGGACTGTATACTGAAAGGCATAATAATGTAGCAAGATTGTTGCATTGGGGATTGTGCAAACATTATAATACTGAAGTAGCTAAAAAACACTGGAAACAAGAGTCACAAAGCATCATAGAAAATGATTAAGTTTATATCACCTGAGATCATCCATCTCCAACAGTTCAAAAATAGATGCAAGAAAACCAGATATAGTAGTCCATGAAAAGAAGACAAAAGTTGCATTGATTACAGAAATCTATATATCCACTGAATACAGTGTCTTATGTACAGAGAGAGAGAGAGACAAAGTCAAAGTACCAGGATTTGCAGGCAGAAATGAGGGCAATGTGAAAGAAAGATATCCAGACAGTTCCAGTAGTAGTAGTAGGAGCAACAGGTCTTATAAAAAGAATTTACAATCATACTTCGATATGTTACAGATACATGTAACTCCATATGAACTGCAGGAGGACTCATTACTGGGCACACTGTTGGTGTTGCGAAGAGCACTTCTGGCTGACAAAGAAGGAAACAATACCAATTTCATGAAATTTAATTATACCTTGACTTAGGAATGGGGTCCACCCCTGTCATGGTATTAGAAACCCAAATGACTTGGAGAAATTAAAAACAGAAGGCTAGCTATGGTAGAAGCCATGAACCCCAGAGCCCTTAGGGACTCCCTGGTTGGAAGACAAGACAGGGGAAGCAGAGAAAGAAAATATTTTGAGAGAGAGAGAGAAAAGCTTGGTGGTTGGAAGAAAGGCTAGGACTGGAACAGACTGGATCTTGCAGCCTAGAAAGATGTGATCGTGAAGTGGAGTCAGCATTGACTTCTGAAGGTTGACCATGAACCCCAGGCTGTGTAATATAAGCTGGGTAAAATGAAGATCCTGCACTAATTTAGTTTGGGAAGGGGCCTGAATCAAGAGGGCACCCAAACAGGGAAATATCTGAATGTCCCGAAGCCTGCAAAAGGTGACCACTGGAGCTAGGCATTTGGTGAACAGAAATATAAAGGTAAGAGTCCTTTAGGTACAGGAAACTAGAAATGCTGAGGGAAGCAACAGGGGAAACAGAGTCTGAAGAGAAAGCATTTAGAAGGATAGCACTATAAGAAAAGTGTTCAGAAAAGAAATATCCTCTAATTCCCATCTTTCCTGGGGACCAGAAGCATTCTGGAATAAAACCCTACACCCCTTTTGGACTGAGGAACTGGTTGAATGGTACCCTGGGTCTAAGAGACCCTGGAATAATTCTGGAAAATGAGGGATACCAGAGAAGGAGTGAAGGATTTTCCAGTCCATAAAGTAACCCTACCTGACAATGGAGAGAACCTAAGTGCCTGTAGTGATTTTTATTTTTTTTTTGCCAAACTGGGAGAGACACAGAAACCCTGAGGGACAAGGGACCTTGGACAAGAGGAAGGGAAGGCAGAATGTCAGACAGCTGCAGGTCAAGGCATTTGAGTAGGCTTATCTGAAAAATACACGCCTAGGAGCCTTCTTACCTTAGGCAGACTGTCTAGGCCATCTACACAAAAAGGCAGTCTTATTAGGACAGTTCTTTTGAAACTTGAGAATGGGAGAAGCAAAGATGTGCTTCAAATCTTTCATGAGCTTACCATGATCCTGCAAGGTCTTAAAGAGCTTTGTCACAACAATGTCAAACAAGTTTTGGTTATCCAGTAGTTTTGCTCTAATATCATCTGAAATGGCTTGAAGGCAAAGCCAAGAACAACGCTTCATCACAGAACCAGAGGCAGCAGCCCTATAGGTGGCATCCACTGCATCACAGCTGCACTTTATAGAGTGACAGGCTGCAAGGGAAGTGGAACCTAGTAATGAAAGAGCTGAGGCCTTAACCTCAGAGTCTGGCAGGCCAGAGGCAGTCTTCCCAATCTGGGGAAAAAAAAGAGACAAAATGTATCTTGTCACATGGGGTCTGGTAATTTATATCTCTAAAAGTTAAAGTAGTAGAAGTGTAAACTTTCTTACCAATCCTCTCCATAGCTCTACTGTCCTTGTCCAATGGAAGGAGCTTAGAAGCGGCCAACAGCCTAGAATGTTTATCAGTAGACAAAGAAATCACTGCTGGCTCAGATGAAGGGCATTTTTACAAGAACTTGCAGGCATCAGACACCTTATAGAAACTGTCAGACTTCCTAGGGGCTGGAGGCTGGTGTCTGGTGCCAGAGAAGCAGCCAAGAAGGTATCCAACACAGAAGGAACAGCAGACAGCTTAGGAGAGTTCATTTGTAATAAAGAATAGTTGTGTAAAATCTTACCATAACCATAGATGTCCTTCTCTTCCATGTTGCAGTATTCTTAAACTTTGGCCTACGTTGCCTGCCTTGCTATGTCCAACATTGTACATACCATGCAGTAGCAAAAGTCTTTTGTATACCAGCCAGGCATTCAGGTTGATTTGGCAGGGAGTCCCAAAGGTTAAGAATACTACAGCATAGGAATAGGAGGACCTCTCATAATATCTTTTTTGGATGTTGGACACCTAGGAGCAATCCCACTTAAAATGTTCCATCATATGCAGGACCTTGTCTCCAAACAAAATTTCTTCCAAAACAGAATCAGGACTGACAGATTCTTCTTCATCCGAACCACAGTCGGAAAGAGAAGGCAACTGAGAGGAGAAGGTTAAAGAGTCAGCATCAGAGTCGGAGTCCTCATCCAAGGACTCAGGGTCTCTTGCCCTTTAGGAGGTAGAGGATCAAGGGGGTACAGGAAGCAAAACTCCCTGAGGAGCCTTCAGTACCATCAAAGCACTGAACAAGCCCTGAGTGAAGTCCTGTCATTACCTTTGTGAATCCCTGACAGGAGACACCACATGTAATGGGACTTCCACCTTGACAAAATGTGGTGGTTTGGACCTCTGCTTTGATTCGATCAATGTACCTGTCATCTCTTCCCTAACAAAGATCTGAGGAATTCCTTTCGGCCCCTTGGAGATAATCATCCACGGTTCTCTCTCAACATCCGGATAGAAGAAACCGACAGCAATAGCAAGGTGTCCTCTGGGTTCTCATGTACCTGAAGAGAGACATCTGGTGGAGGCTGGACAGGCCTAGATCTCTTTGTCTTCTTCTTGAGCAGAAGCTGTACCTCTGGGTGAGCAGATTCTGCCATGGTACCTTGGGCCAAAAGCTTGAGATAGTGGTTCTCATGATAAATGGAAAAGGAAGAAAGACTGCTACATAAAATAAAGTCTTAGGTACAAAAGCCTGATAGGTGAATACTGAGTGCAGTCGTGAAGTGCATCTAAGCAAAGCAGGCACCTATCATGGCGATCTTTCTAGGGAATCTGCTTCCCACAATGACATTTACCTTTCTTGGATGTGTAACCCACTGAAAAATATAAGAAAAACGAAAAGAAAAAGGAACCCCAACTGGGTATTTATCTTGAAGATGTAGGCCTAGTATACCTAGCAAAAAGAAGAGCATTTAGATTGACATACGATAATGGTGTTCAGCCTAGTGGCAGTGAAGTTATGGGTTGGGAGCTTTTGTATGACATCTTTATGCCCTATGCATGCACAGGGAGCATATTTTTGATATATCATGCTCCTAGGTAATTTAGGCTTTGGTATACCGGCCAAATGGACTGTCCTTAGCAGGAGATCCCAGAAGTGAATACTGCAACACTGATATGGAAGGACATCTATCATTCCAATAGGTTCTGCTTTAGTCACAGTAAAGGTGTAGGTCTATTGTATACATTTGTTCTGTTAACAGTTTTGAGAATATGTAGGTGGCACACAGGTCAGGGTCATTTGAAGCTTTGCAGACTAGGTAGAAGTCACCCTATAGGTGTCTCTTTGAGATGGAAAAAGACAGAGCTCTAAGGCATTTAGTGATGGTCAAAAAACTCAGGCCCTTAATTTTCTTAGTGAGGAATTGTTGGAAATGCTTCAATGTAGATTATGTTTCTGGGCAGGTACATGTCAAAAGGTGCATTAGATTCTAATACGGGGCCTAATAAGGTATGCGTAGAAATGGATGATAACATCCCTGGATCTAGAAGATATACCTTTGGTAATCAGATGAGCTAGGTAAAAGGATTTTCTAAAGACTGTAGACATATGGTGGTCAAGGGAAAGTTCATTATCCACAGAGCACTGAGGTCTCTGACAACTGTATCGATTCTTAGAGGGTTGTGTGTACTTACTTGCTGAAGGGTGTTTTTTTTTTTTCCAATTCAAAGACAGATAGCTGAAATTCCCAAGAATAATATGACCTGGTTCAATGTCGAGGGACTAAGGCTTGCTTAGATATGCCTTGTGGGCAGTGGATGTTATAGAAAGGGTTCTAGAGTTTACTAAAATAAGGTAAGGGATCTTACTGAGAGTTACTAGGATTTCAGGAATTCAAGGTCATTATCTTGTGTTATAAGTCCAGATATGAGGAGCCTGCACAGGAATATGCACATACCACCATCTGCAACATGGAGACCCTCACCAGATGGTTTGAAAGAGTGGTATGCACCAAATCCCAACAGGAATTGTGTGCTACCATTGAACTAAAATCATGTTTCAGTGATGACGCAGATGTCAATATTTTTAAGATCAGGAAAATTTCCAGAGAGGCAAATTTCTTACTGAAGCTTCTAGCACTGAGCAGCAATACTTTTAAACTGTCCTGATTTGGTTTGGATAGGCTGGTTAATGCAGCAGACTGACACTACCTAATAGGGCATCATGGGAGTGGAGAAAGTCTTTGCCAATAAGTGAAAGCCACAAGAAGAGAGGTGCAAGCCACTGCCTGTGAAGCACTTTCAGTGTCTGTGTCTCTTCTTTTTTAATATGTAATTGAAAGCTTTGCATATTAAAAAGATTTTGAAATGGAACTGTCAGCCGAGACTGATCACCTAGAAGACAAATTTGTGCCATCTACCAACTTTTCTAGTGTTCCGTATGATTTTTAACATCATGCTAGAAAAGTTACAATCCTCTGAACAAAATTTGATAACTACTAAAAGACAGAAACTGCAGCGTGACTTTAATGACTATAATGCATTCAATATTTTCTATTGGCCAAAGGACTAACAATGTGAATTGTCACCTAGTGTGCCTTCTCAAACCTTTTGGAGTGCATCAGATACTAGTGTAACAAAATGCAGCAGAGAAGTGAGAGACATGGATAGTTTTGCACCCTCAATGACTACAGTTACTGATGATATGTATCAACGACCAACTGATAACAGACAGGACACGTCCGCACAAAGAACTGAGGGAAATATTTTAGCCTCACCTCGCATTACATTACAATTACCAATCCAAGTTCAGGGACAAATACACAAAGAAATGTGTTGAGAGGAAAATGTCGGGCAATGGAGAATCGCATATATGTTGGCTTGCAAATGAGAAGCAAACCTGTAATAAACACGTAAAAGCTAGAATGACTGTTGTTAATTTATCAGGCCCTGAATTTACAGACATAGACTTGTCCATCCTTGATAAAGGTTTAATGTTTGCTCTATCCATGAATGGTTACTTGAATGACTCTCGGAGAGTTACATTTGTTTGTGCATAATTTGGATTTAAAGTTGTTATATAAAATGGACACCTCTGATGCTAACGTAACCTTAAACATACCTAGTACTTTTGTAACTGTTAGTATACCTGTTGTAAATGCTTTTTATATGATATGTGAGCAACAGATATATGACCTATAGTTTAAACAAGGTGAGAAATATTTTAACTTGAACTCATATGAAAAACAAGTTTTACATAAATTATGTGGTATGCAGGATATTGTCATAAAACTAGCTGATAAAGATGGTATGACTGTTATTATGGATTGTGAACACTATATACAACTAATGAATGAGATCTTATTACATTCTAATACCTCTGAGAAAGTTAATAACATTTGTGCAGAGAATAGTGTATATAAAGTTAAGAGTTTTGTATGATTTAATGATTGAAAATGTTATTACAACTGACAAGTACAATTTTATATACACCTAATCCTGTTGCTCCTTTGATATATGGTCTACCTAAACTTCATAAAAGCATGGACAGATCCTATGAGACCCATAGTATCAGTAAGTTAGAGGCTAACAGTAGCTGTATCTAAATATTTAGAAAATCAACTGAAACCATTTTTTAGTTTCTGTAAAATCTATATAAAAGATACTAATGATTTGCTACACAACCTATACTGTTGGTTCAAGTGACACATAGCGTGATTTGATTTTGGTAACATTGGATAGCAAATCCTTATTTACTGTTATTGGGAATTAATATGGGATTCGGAGGATCAGATATCTCTGTAGGTATAGTAATTTACAGCAAGGAGGATAGAGACTTTGTCTCATCCTACATGGCATTTTGAGTAATAATATTTTTCTCTAATGATGAATTTTTCCATCAAAAATTAGATGTAGCCATGGGAACTCCTGTGGCCAACACATATGTTAATTGAGCCCTTTCAAGCTGGGAAGATAGCAATATTTTTAACAGTGATCTACTGCTGACTGAACACACAGTTTTTTATAAGCATTTTGTAGACAGTATATATTTTTATTTAGTTTTGTAGACGGATTACACAGTCTAAACAATTTCTATCACTCGAAACGAAAAATTCGAAAGCTGATATAAACTTATTAGATGTCATTATCCTTTAATAATGGAAAATTTGACACTAGTATACATAAGAAGGAAGTTCAAGCAACTAGATATCAACATTCGCAGAGTATTCATCCTAGGCATATATATATATATATATATATATATATATATATATATAAATAAATAAAATAGTATAGTGCAAAATCAGTTATTGACAGCAAGTAGATTGAACACTTCGGATCAATTTTCATAGCGAAGCCAACAATATGAAGAAAGATTTCTCTAGTAGAGAACAAAACACCTACTAAGAGATATATGTATTATGTACTATATGAGCATAATAATATTGGTAAACCATTTTTTTCATCAGGACTAGGAACTGATAAGATGAATAAGCACTCTGAACCTAATAAACTAGGTCATATCATGAAGTTCAATAAACAGGCTTCTCAAATCAGACATATTATTAGAAATAATTGGTCAATACTGATGTCAAGTTCTGATAGAGTTAAAACAGCTGTGCTCAATCAAGTTTTATATACAAGAAAGAGAAGAATTTGAAACAGAGATTTTGTTGTATTTTATTTTCAGTAGTTCAAAATCATGGACTAATAAGAATGGGACAATACCATGCCACAATTGTCAATATTGTGATTTCATTAATATTTACACTAAGTTTATACATCCTATTACTAATAAAACATTTTATGGCATCAGTAACATGCTATACTGAACATGTTCTTTATCTTTCTAACTGTATAGAATGTACTATCTTTTACATCAGTAAAACTAACTGTAAAGGAAAGGAAAGAAACTGCTCACATTTATCGGAGATACATAGATGTGTTGATACTAATGCTTTGTACAAACATAATGAACTTGGGAATAAAGAGCACATTTTTAGATTTAGGTTTATTCGGAAGATTTATAAGGATAAACATGGAGGTGATTTAGTTTTATCCACTGAACTGGCAGAATATATATGGCTACTTTTTTTTAGAGCTGACTGTACACCAGATCTTTACGTAATGAATGGTGTCAAGCCAGTTTTAAAAATGAAGCAATGTTTATTTTAATATTCCGGGTTCTGTAACTTTAATAATTTTGTCATGAGATTGTTTAACTTATTTCTATTGGCTTGAATATCTCTAAATATTTTAAATGTTTGTCTCTCTTATTTTTATTGATATAGTGCATTGAGAGAGTGGTTATACTCAAAAGTTTTGCATGTTAAAAGATTTACGTGACAGTTGGTGTTCTTTCTGTTTTATTGTCGAGATGGAAAAAGACAGAGACAGAACTCTTAAACATTTAACATAGGTCAAAGAACTCAGGCCCTTAATCTTCTTAGTGAGGAATCGCTGTGGAGTCTTTCAATGTGGATCATGTGTCTGGGCAGGTACATGCCAAAATGTGTATTAGATTATAACATGGGGCCTAATAAGGTAGGAGTAGTATGACAACTGTATCGATTTTTAGGGGCTTGTGGGTACTTATTTGCTGAAGGGAGTTTTCTTTCCACTTCATGGATGGATAGCTGAAATTCCCAAGAATAATATCACTTGATTCAATGTCAAGGGACACAGGCTTGCTGACATCCGCCTTTTGGGGAGTGGGTGTTATAGAAAGGGTTCTCTACTCTACTAAAATAAGGTAAGAGATCTTACTGACACTATGTTTTGGAGGAATTCAAGGTCATTATCTTGCCTTATAAGTCCAGGTGTGAGGAACCTGCACAGGAATATGTACACACCACCACCTGCAAGATGGACACACTCAGCAGATGGTTTGAATGAGTGGTATGTACTGAATCCCAGCGGGAAGGGTGTGCCAGCATTGGACTAGAATCATGTTTCAGTGATGATGCAGATGTCAATATCTTTTAGATCAGGAAAATTTCCAGAGAAAGGAATTTCTTAATAAAGCTTCAAGCACTGAGTAGCAATACTTTTAAATTATGCTGATTTGGTAAGGATAGGTTGGTTAATGCAGCAGACTGGCATCATGGGAGTGGAGGCCGTCTTTGCCAATATGTGAAAGTCATGAGAAGAGAGGTGCAGGCCTCTGCCCGTGAAGCATGCTGGACTACTGACCATTTCCTTTAGGCTGACACATACTGTATCTCCCTGCAACAACAGAAACTAAGCCAATTCCTAAACTCAGTTATATTTTGTTTACATTGTGCCATTGCTCTAGAGAAAGAAGGATGCTGCACAGCATTAGCTGCATACCAATCTCAGATGCACACTCAGTGAGTTCCACCATGTGTCTCATGTACTCCAATGATCTGCATCTCTGGTTGTTTACACCCACATGAACTACCACCATGGAGTATGCATACCTGGGCTGAAGGAACTTTATTTTATTTATTTTGTATTTGTTAACTATGGTAGAGCAGTGATCCACACACCCTTTTCAGTTTAAGCCCTGCTGCACCATCTTTTTAAGTGACTTGTTTAGAGTCGCACAGTAAGTAAATCGAGGCTGAGGGAATCGAACCCTAGACCACAGGAAGCCGATCATTAGCTTACAAACCTACTGTGCTAACTGCTATAAATGACTGCACTAGGTACATGCCATATCCTGGCACATGAGAGGCAGCTGTCAACATAGTTGATAAGCTTGGTAAGTGATGTATGTGTGTCTCATTATGAAGTTACCAATGATCATGGTTATTACCAGGCTCTAGCACCCTTACAGGCCCAGTTACACCAGCCTGGTGGCCCTCCCATGGCAATGTTTGTGTTGTATGGTGTGTTTTAAGTGCAGCTGGTGAGGTGTCGCCGTGTTGTGTACAGGCAAGTACTAGACTAGCTGCCTTGTGGGCTATTTTAAGCCCAACCCCTTTCCCTTTTTGTGCTTGAAATAACCTAGCTCATTTGTTTACAGACTGGTCTTAACCACCCCATGGTCAACAATTACATATTACCCCTAATGAGAATATACAAGATCATATCCTTAATAATTTGAGGGAACCCATGCATAGTATGAATCATTTAGGATCTCCCTCTGTCCAATAGTAGTACAGGGGGCAATCCTGGGGTACATTTTCTATTTCCCATTCATAAATATGAGTTGCACTTGAATATCAACAGGGATGAACCTTGTTTTATGTAGATGGGAGTCTGTTCCACAGCAGTAGAATCCTCTATGAGACATACCTGTCCTTCCAAACCATTCTGTTTATGTTGCAGAAGAGGATATATCCCTAGATTGTATATTTCTGATGCCATTTGACTTGCTGATGTGCAGTAAATCCATCACTGATGGGTCGGAGGAAGCCTTGTATACCAGACACAGACCACCTGTTAGCAGCCTATAGGATACCAAGTATAGTGACAGGGCTTTGAGTTGGTCCATGTAGGACATGTTGTTTAGGCCTTGTATCCTTTTAGTAAGGTACCTCTGTGGGCATTCCAGTTGTTGCATGTGCCTGGACAGGTCCATGTTAAAGGGAGCAATATATTCAATGACTGGCTTAAAGAGGGCTGAGTAAAGAGATCTCTAGAGCTAGACACAATCCTTTTGTTTATAAACTATGCAATACAGAAAGACTTGCTTACAACAGACATGTTGGTGAAAAATTAGGTCATTCTCTACATAGGTTCCCAAATCCCAAACAACTGGGCCAAATCTTAGGGGTGTACTGTCAATATGGTAATTACCTAGGGTAAAGCGGTTGTTGCTGAGAGGTTTTGGCATCATACTTGTGCATCAAAGACTTTAAAGCTTAGAGAAAGATTTCTTAAATACCTTAGTATAGCAGGGCACATTTTGCAGTGTGTGGCATGAAGATGTGAAGTGTGGGTACTGAACCTGGTTAGTGTGGACAATAAATTTTGATGACACCCCCCCCCCCCCATCTCGCCTCCAAATTTAGTAAATGTTTACACCTCTAACTTGGACTCATTGCATGACAAAAGTAAGTGGTTGTTAGTTTGCATGAAGCAGTCTTTATAATGCCTCAGAGTACCAAGTTTGAATAGGCTGATAAAAGATAGTGTAGGGCCACAATGTAATCTCGTTGGTCCAGAAACTAGTATGCAATAGGCAGGCTGGTATATGATGAGTCACCAAGAGTTTTACCTGTTGCAGGTACCTAAGGGTGGTGCACCTAACACAGTAATACATGTGCAGTAACAGAGGGCTTTGCAAACCTCTAAAAGTCTGGAGAGCCTAACAGAGGAATTTTACTCTGGGCTTAAAATATGTACCAGTTTCACTTTTAGTCCATTTGCAAGATGAAGAACACATGACCAAATGTTATTCTCTTTTTCACAATGAGCTTAGAACCCTTCTATAATCCAGATTTTATGAAATAATTCATGTACCCTTTTCTAATATTTTCATGGTGGTGAGATGAGAACCTTTACCTTATGTTTTCAATAATACACAACTGACTAAATCCTCTAGTACACATATACCCTGCAAGGAAAAAATGAATGAAAAAAAAATTTATTAATGGATTTGAAAAATCCGTAAGCAAGCAAACATATTATGCTGGTTATTCACTATAACAATGCATCTTTGAAATGCTTCTGCTGGCTGAACCTGAGCTAGTAAAGTTCCTAGAGATACCAGAAATGCTTGGCAAATCTTCTTCCAGCACATCTTAGCTACACCCTTTGGAATGGATGTGAATTTTACTGCAGGCAGAGGCAAAGCGTTGTCCTCCAGTTCTTCCAAGTTGCACCCCTCCCCAAGTCAAGCAAATCCATAAATCATTTTCCAAACTAACAGGAATGGCCCACCAACAAGAATATCCATAAAATTTAACAGACCAACTTGCCAAGAAAGTAAACTATCCAAGGTGAGGCGATGGATGAATGGTGCCCTGTAATGACAAGTAGCTTACAAAGATGCATCATAATCGGACGGCGCAGTGGTGCAGCAGTAGCGTTGTCGCCTCACAGCAAGAGGTTCTCCAGTTAGATTCTCGGCCAGGGTGCCTTATGTGTGGAGTCTGAATGTCCTTCCTGCGTTTGTGTGGGTTTCCTCCGGGTACTCCAGTTTCCTCCCACGTTACAAAGACATGTGCCTGGAGCGTTTCTCCCGTGGCCTTCGCTGAAAATTGGCTTCGTTCCAAGTCGTACTTTCCCAGTAAACAAATGTTAAATAAATAAAATTAAATAAATAAAAAAAATACATCATGTGGAGTACCTCACAAATTGAATCTTACTTCACAATATACTGGGTGTAGGAGAGCTGGGAGAGGGAGGCACAAACAAACCAGTTAACCCTCAAAGTGGAGGATATCTAGAAGCCCAGGCCTTTGGGGCCACGTCACCTAAAGTCAGTCCTAAAGCTAAGGAAATCTTACAATAAATGACAATGACATGAGGAATATGCCAATTCACAGAAACATATATTTTGTAATACATATACACACACACACACACACACATATATATATATATATATATATATATATATATATATATATATATATATACACATAGGTCTAGGACTAGTCACTGAAAGCACATTTCACTGAAAGTCAAATGACTATGCACAATTCACTGAAAGCACAATTCACTGAAACACATTTCACTGAAGGTTATATATGGCCTTTTCCCCGCTTTTGTGCGACCCTGGAGTTAGTATATATAAGTAAGGGGGTGTGTGGGGTGCACTGCCCTCCCCACCCTATTTTAAAAATTTTTAACTATATACATGGATACTTGCAATTCCAATAAATTACTCTTTTCTGAACTTAATATATATCCAAAATATGTGAGGGGCGGTGTCCCATCCCCGTTAATATATATACTAACTCCAGGGTCGCACAACAGTGGGGAAAAAGCCATATATAACTTTCAGTGAAATGTGTTTCAGTGAAGGGAGTTTTCAGTGAATTGAGCTTTCAGTGATTTGTGCACAGTCATTTGACTTTCAGTGAAATGTGATTTCAGTGAATGGTCCTAGACCCATATACATATAAGTTCATGGATGTGTATTAGGCTAATGACCCTGGAGCTTTTACAAGCCTAGTCCACAGGATTACCCTGGCATCGTGCCACCCGACCTTAGTTCCCAGTGCCTCTGTCGAGAAGAGCCACTGGAGTGATCCCTGGGGTGAATTTTCTTTTTCCCATCTACTCATCCAAGATTTCTCTTGAAGAGGGCCAGTGAGGTGCTCTGCTTGACATGTATGAAAAGTCCACTCCTTAGCATGGACAGTCTCTGGGTTATGAATCTGTCCCTCCAGCTTGTTCTGTTGATTGTGGTAATGAGGTTGAGGTCTCTGAAGCGTGTGGTGCGGAGGAATTGGGAATTCTTTAGATGTATCATTTCTAACAGAGCTGGGTCAGACATGGCTTTGTAAATCAAGCAGAGATCACTTCAAAGTAGGTGATATGAGACAGAGAATAGTTGGAGATTTTTGAGTCTGTCCATATAGGACAAGTGTTTAAGGCCTAGGATCCTCTTTGTGAGATACTTTTGCGGCCTCTCCAGTTGTTGCAGGTGTCTAGTGAGGTACATGTTAAATGGGGCATTGTACTCGATGACTGGCCTAATGAGAGAAGAATAGAGGCAGAGAATGACCTCTTTCTTCCTGGATGCAAAACCCTTAGTAATGAGATGTGCCACACAGAAGGACTTTCTGACCACAGTGGCAATGTGGTGGTCAAAAAGAGAGGTTGCTGTCAACCTGTGTTCCCAGATCTCTTATAATGCCTTCTGTATTCAGTGGAATACCATTGACATGGTAATTCATGGGAACCGGGTATTTCCCAAAGGGGATAACAACACTTTTTTTTTGGCATTCAGCTTAAGGCCATGGTTCTGACACCAGTCGTTGGTCTCAGTGAGGCCTTTCTGTAGGATTGTCAACATCACTTGGGGAGTTAATAATAGCTCCCAACTTGCAATCGTCTGCGAACTTTGTCAGCCAAAGTTTCTTCGTGTTGGCCTGGACTTCAGGGAAGTAGATACCAAACAGGAGAGGAGCCAGGACCGAACCCTGTGGGACTCCACTCGTGACTGGCTGGCAGTCTGACTTGGAGTCAGCTACTTTCACACTGTGGGTTCTATCTGTGAGCCAGTTTGCAACTCACCTAGCGATATACGGGGTTGATGCCTAGCTTAGTGAGTTTTTCTGTGATTTCTGAGTGGGGAATGATATCAAAGGCTTTGGCAAGATCAAGGCAGGCTGTATGAGCCCTCATCCACAGCTCTGGTGACTGACTCAAAGAAGCCGACCAGGTTGAGCAGGCATGATCTACCCTTCACAAAACCAAAGTGTGTGGATCCAGAGTTTGGAGATTCCCTATAGCCTTGTTTATTAGGTCCATGATAATGCGTTCCACAGCTTTGCATATCAGACTCGTCAGGCTAATGGGGTGATAGTTCCCAGGGTCTGTAGTCGCTCCTCCTTTGTGGAGAGGGATGACTGTAGCAGTGCGCCATTTGGTAGGGACAAAGCCTGAGGTGAGGCTGTGACTGAACAGGGCACACACAGGTGAGGTGCCAGTTCACTCTGTAGTTCATGTAGAACACAGCCAGGGATATTGTCAGGTCCCACAGAAGCTGTATTCTGGGCCTTGGATATTGGGTGCCAATCTACTGGCATTGTGATCGGTCTTTTGGGGGGGGGGGGTGGTAAAGTTGCCAATGAATTTGTCAGCCAGTATATATTGGGAATATCTGTTGGCTCGGTATAGGAGGTACCATTGTGCAGTAGCTCAGAGCAAATCTGGGTATTGCCATGGAGATTCTTTACATACCTATAGAAGACCTTGTGGTTGTCTTTACTATCTGCTGCAACTCTGTTTTCATAGCTAGCTTTAGAGGATTTGATGAGGGATCTCAACTTTTTGTTGAGGCTAATAAGGGAGTTTTTCCAGTCTTGGGACTTCACCTTATTCCACATCAGTTTCCTCCTTCTGATGTAGAGTTTGTTTATGGCAGGGGACCACCACATTGCCTTTCTTTTTTTGGAGGAGAGCGTCTGGGTTCTATTGGATATGGCAAGATCCATGCATTTGTGTACATGTTTGTACAGTACAGTGGTGTATGATTCGGTGGTCATGCAACTATTCTTCATTTGCATGGGTGCCGTGAAGTTAGCCACCTCTGTTTTTAGTAGTCCAAACTTAGCTTTGGAGAAGTTTTTCATGGTGGTTACCTTTGCCGGGGGGGGGGGGGGGTATCCAAGGTGATTAGTTTGTGGTCAGATCTAACCAGGGAGCAGTTGGCTACTGGTGTAGAGTAACAGTTGCCCATGTTAGTAATGACCAGGTCAAGGATGTTGCTACCTGTAGTGGGGGTAAGAACGAGCTGCTCCAGGGCACTGGAATTAATGAATTCCAGGAAACGTTGGGCAAGTGAATTGGTACACATGTACTTTTCCCAGTTATTGAAGGGGTAGTTGAAGTTGCCCAGTATGAGAGTGTTAGGTTGGACCCTAATATTCTCCACGGTGCTTAGCTGTACCTGAAGTATCTGATGTGTAATGTTGGGCTACCAGTCTGGAGGTATGGACATCTTTTATGAATATGGAAAGACCCCTGCTTTTGGAGCTTCGGTCCAAGTTCTGGGGCCAAAAGGTGTGGAATGAGTTATAGCCTGGTAGTGCATGGGTGCTTTCTTGAACCAGGTCTCTGTTACAGCACAAATGTCGATGTTCTCCATTTTAAGGACTGCTTCGAGCGAGGGCATTTTGAGATTTAGACTTCTAGTGTTGAGCAGCATAACCCTCAGATTGCATTTGTTTGTAGCTGTTACGGGGGTAATTTGGTGTTTGGAACACTGCCAAAAAAGGTACTATAGGGTTGGCAAGAGCATTGGACAGTATCTGTAAGCCCAGGGGTGACAAATGCATGCCACCTCTAGCAAACATCGAGGTCTGTCAATCATGTTCATCCCAGGCAGACAGATACTGGGATCCCCTCAGAATGACACCAGAAACTTAGCCAATTGTTGAAATCACTCATTTTCTGTTTGTACCGTGGTATCATTTAGGGTGATGGTAGGAGGCTACTCAGGGCTAGGAACATACCTGCCTAGGCTACATAATCCGAGAGCTCCTCCATGTCTCTTTTCATATAGTCCAGGGAGGTATGTCTCAGGTCATTCACACCCACATGTGCAATGACAGAGTCATATTTGTACCTGTTGTTGAGGGACCTGAGTGTGTGCATTATGTGGCGGATCCTAGAACTTGACAGGCAGCTGACTGCTACTTTCTCCTTATTCAACCTAGTGAGTGAGACATCAGTATGCCTCACTATTGAGTCACCTATAACTAGGGTGTTAGGCATGCTGTTTTGCCTTAGGGGCTTTGGTTGAGTGGCACACTGTTTAGGAGAGTTATGTGTCTCATGATTACTGCTGTGTTGTGGTGGTTGAGTGCGTTTCTGCTTTGGAGGTCTCTGCTGTTTGGGTAGATTTTTATTGACAGCCTCCGTAAAGGTGGGTGTGTGGTTGAGTGCGTTTCTGCTTTGGAGGTCTGTGCTGTTTGGGTAGATTTTTATTGACAGCCTCTGTAAAGGTGGGTGTGTGGTTTGTGTTTTTATGTGAAGGCAGTGCTGGTGTCTGTTCTGGAGGGCTATGTGTTCCATGTGGTGTGGCGCAAGTGTTGACCTCCTCCTCTTGACCAGCTATTCCGCTCTTGGCTGGAGAGTGTGTGGCTTCCAATCTGGATATATAAGTATATCTCTCGCAAGTCTGAGTGTTGGGAGGTAAGAGGAGAGGGTTATCAGTGTACATGAGGCAGTTGCTACATTGCCTCAGTATGCCCAAGTTCACCAGGCTAATAGAAGAAAGCACAGGAAACTGACCTTTAGACATGCCTGGAGGGGTGGGCATTAATAATACATACTGGAGCTCTTTCCTTGTAGAACGTTTAGTGCTGGTAGCACTTTTGTGTATTACAATAATTGCTACAAGAAGTCTGGTAAAGTCCTAAACTAAAATAAGCTAGCAAAAGTGCATGAGAGGAGAGGAGAGAACTAGCAGATCTAAGGGGAAAATTGAAGAGCAGGGTTTTTGGCAATGCGCAGAAACTTACAAAACAGTCCTAGATATAGCAAATCGGTATCTGGACTACACTACTTACAGGAAAGGCAGGAAACAAGTGCAAATGTGGGCTTTTATACCAGAAAGTTGAAAGAGATGGAAAAGCTGCAAAACAGCCAATAAACTACAATTTCTGGTCCAGAAACCACTCCTCTTGTGGTAGATAGGCTACCTAATGCTTCCCACTCCCACTGATAAGCTAGAAGGCTTCCCTCCAACACAGAAAGGCTTAGGAGGCTCAAAAGCTTACAAATAGTCCCGGATACAGCAAATCTGTATCTGGGCTAGACTAGTTACAGGAAAGGCGAGAAACTAGTGCAAATGTGGGCTTTTAAACCAGAAAGTTGAAAGAGATAGAAAAAACTGTCAAAACGGACCATTTCTGGGCCAGAAACCACTCCTCTTGTGGTAGATAGGCTACCTAGTGCTTACCACTCCCACTGATAAGCTAGAAGGCTTCCTTCCAACACAGAAAGGCTTGGGGGGGCTCAGAAGCTTACAAACAGTCCTAGATACAGCAACTCTGTATCTGGAGTAGACTAGTTACAAGAAAGGCAGGACACAAACTTAGAATTGTTTTAATATATATACATATATATATATATATATATATATATATATATATATATATATATTATAGGCACACACACACAGTTGGGCCATCTACTTGGAAAGGTACAGACCTGTAAATCTTTCCTTCTTTTCTACCTTCAGTAAGGGACACAGAGAGTTGGTCATTCTTCCTGAGGGTTATTTTCCTATTAATATAACATTTACGTGCCTGTGAACATTCACAGTGTATCAGATGCTCACCCACATAAGAGTACATGTAAAGGTTATATTACAGTTTTGATGAGACCAAACAAATCTTAGGAATTAATGAGATAAAATGAGGAGTAACTCTGTCTTTCTCAAAAACGAGAACGTGATAATAAATGAACAAATCAAAGCTCTACTAATCTTCTAATAGCAGCAAAAGTAAGAATAGTTGTAAACTATCTGTCAGCTCAATGAATAAGCTTGGAAATAATCAGAACTGCTGCAAATGCATACAGAAGCCCCTTGACCAAACTGGAATAAGCTATTCTTGAAAATGAAACAGGTAGAAATAATTCTCACATTTGTATTTTGTGGGAGATGCGTCTCTAGAAAAGGGTCAGGCAAATCTTTGTACTAAGAAATCATTAACATACAGCAAAAAAGTCACAATTCAGTTAGTCCAAGAAATATGCGAGCTCATCCAGCATTTAAGTGCCTGCTGAAAAGGAGTTGTGAATTGCCTACTTTTAACGAAGGCAAACATAAGGGGAGTTGCTTATCCTAGTACAGTTGCACTTAGTGCAGATTTCCAAACCTGAAATCCAAAGGAAGGAATAAAGGAATACAGTGCCCTTAAAAGTACTATGGAAAAAAAAAGACAACAAAAATAGACCAAAACAAACAAAAAAAAATGCTAGGAAATGACATGAGTAAGTAAAATGTTTTTTTTTTTTTTTTGATGAATGCACCCCTGACTGCCATGAATGCATTATGAACATTCATAGCAAACCTCTGTATATAGCAAAAGCTGTTTTTTTTTTTATGACATTGAATGGCTGGTAACCCAGTAGCCTGCATTACAGACAGTGACATGGAGTAATGAATATTCAGAATGTATTTGTGACGCTGTCGGTAGGTGAAGATACTGGCATAATGTGGGTGGGATTTAATACTGCACATCTGGGGTACATTCATCTAAAAAAGTCTCTGCTCTGAGCAAGCATATCTCTCAAATGTCCCTTGTTTTGCAAAACATGCCTGAATTTGGCTCATATTTTTGCCCTGTCTCTTGTAAAATGTTTGATTTTCTGGTATATCACTGAAGATTACAGCCATTCAACAATGCTAGATATTAGTGGTTCATACCATTTTATTCTTCAGGAAATACATGTTAATGCCAAACCTGCTATTCTAGTAACCTTTTACATGAAATATAAAACAATTAAATAAAAAAAAGATGTCCCTGATTCTGGTTATCCCCCTTCCATTACTTTTTATTTTGTCCATAATTCATGAGCAAAGATGATGAGAAGTACAGTCCTGAAAAAATGGTTCTCACTGTATGATGGACAAAGTCTGAAAAAGGTTCTAAGGTATTTTTCTTTTTTAACTTATTCTGCTCACAACTTGCACTGTTTTAGTTTTTGGTAAGGCACACTGCAATGCAGGTTAGCTGCTTTCAAGCATTTCAGTTATTTTATTTGTTTGTCCTTCGGTAACTGGGAAAGTTCAACTGAGCCAATGTCCCATTTTCAGCGGAGGCCCAGAGAGCAAAACTTCCCTAGAGATTCAAAAATATTTAAACAGTAGGTGATGAGTAATTTGTATACAAGTGGAGAAAAGCTCCACAGCAGACTAAATATTTTACAATGAGTTGGGGAGAAAAGCTCCACAAAAAAACATTTCAAAATACCTGATAAGTAATTATATACAAGGGAAGAAAATCCTAGTAACAAATTGAAATATATTCACAGAATGTGATCAAGAATACAATGGGTCAGGATTCACTAATGACTACACTAAGTGTACACGATATGTATTCAAGAACGTCCCTACCACATTTTTGTGCTTTCTAGTCACTCAGAAAGATTACACTAAGTGTACATGTGGTCTACACTCTGTGGTAACCTTTATGAATCTCTGTCGATATTTAAAGCTGCAAGAAAATCGGTACAGAAACTAAAATTAGGAGGAAGACTGTGCGAGTTATGTCTGTTCTCTCAGAACAGTGTACACTTAGTGTAGACATTACTGAATCCCAGGGAATATACACTGAAAGTAGCAAGACACGTTGCAGACGTGGATAGCCTATATCAATTAAACTAATATATAGTTATTCAAAACATTGAGTGTATCTCTAATAATATATGGAGGGGCGAAATAATAGAGTAACAGAATAAGAACCAGAGGAGTAATGTGCAGGAGGGAAAATTAAGGACATGGAGATAGCTGATTATTTGAGAGATGCGAATGTTGTGGAAGGACACTAGAGAAGAAATAAATAGTAATTGTGGACTGAAGACGTAGACTATCACACATTAGTAGTAAGATATGATTAGAGTGAGGGCTTCTTTTGATGTTAGGCCATTACTAGCTGCTGGTGATATGAACGTGTCAGGAATTCAGAGTGATAAAGGTATCGTCATAAGTCTAGTAGGTCTTTCCTTTGTTCTGGTTTGTACAATAATTCATGGACTAGGAGTAGATGGGTATAAGTGAGTTGCTTGAATAATTCAAGCCTATCAAGCTGTTTCGGGGCTAAGCAGTGATGGGCTCTGTTTGATGACTTAGTGGCAAAATTTTGTTATTTTATTGTAGCACTGGTTTAGTTTATGTTGGATGGAAGCTTGATGGCTAAGTAGTACTACAGAGCCATTCATGAAAGTGGAGAGTAGCAGTGTAGAGGCCAGGAGTTTCCCGGATTAATTAGTTAAGTACTTTTTTGCAACACTGTGTGGCTCTATTTTGTGGTGAGTGTTGTCTGATAACCTGAAATTTGACTTGCATATGCAACAGATTATCAATTGTCATGCCTAGTAACTTGGTATGAGAGATGTCTTCTACAGGGGTGTAATCAGAGGTTGTTATTGAAAAGTTTTGTATGAGGTTTTAAGGGCTTTTGGGATAAATAGTTTTTTGAGGGGTTAATTAGAAGCTGGAACTTATTATGCCAAATTTCATCTGATGAAAATGATTCCTGGGTGATGTGTTGTAGACTAATTGTGTTACTGTCAGGACAGAATAATGATGAGTCATCTGCATTTTGTATGAGGGATGCTTGACATCTGGCAGAGTGTAGGTGGTTGGTAAATAAGTTGAAAAGCTGTAGTCCCAGTACGGAACCTTGGGCTATACTCTTGTTTTGACTGGTAGGAATGATGAGCATGAATTAATCCATTTAGCAGACTGAAGTCTACTGGAAAGGTAGCTGGAGAACCAGAAGTATGACAGGCCAAGTGAAGAGAACTGTTTTGGAAGTAAGCTATGGGAAATGGTATTGAAGGCTTTGGACAAATCCAGAAACACTGCAGAAACCGGTTGGGTTAATAGTGCTGGAGAAGTTAAGGAGAGCTGTGGTAAAGCAATACCCTGGTCTGAAACCATATCAGGTGGGGGTAAGAAGGTTGTTTATTTATGAGAGAGTCATTACAATTGATTCTGAATGGATGTTTGAAAGGGGGGGTGGGGAGAACAGCAATGGGTGTAAAGTTGGATATATCACTGGAGTTACCTGCCTTGTGAAGTGGGAATATGGCCATATGGCTAGGACATATGATTCCTGAATAGACGTATTTATGAACATTAATTAACTTACTTAGTATTTACTGTTTTTTTGTTTACCAGGACAATCTGAATGGGTATAAGTCCCATTTTCAGCAGAGGCCAGGGGGAAAAAAGCACCACATAAAATACATATTTACAAGGAATGACAGTAAAAGTTAAACATTTTAAGAATGGATCTTAGGAAGGAAATTGAGCTGGCTGATATTTTCCGGAAATCACCAGGAATTCCATGTGGAACTAGTATACTCAGTTTAATTTGCTTGAGGCATTTCTTGACTGTTATGATGGATAGTAGCTGAAAGTAGAAATAGTGAGTATTAATAAAATTGGGAGATGAGACTGAGTACGATGCAATCAGATTATTAGAGGAAGTCTATTGGGATTGGAGTTTGGTTGTGAGGTAATTTAGTGATGCTAGAGATAGTGATCATTGAAAGCATTAGCCGTTTCCTCCGGTGAGCAGTGGTGACTGGAGTTTGGTTGTTCATTTGAGCCAGGGTGTAGTATTTTAGATACGGTGGCCAGAATTGTCAAGAATTTTTGTAGCATCTATTCTTCAAATTGGAGTAATAGAAGTTTCTTTTCAGTTTGATCTGACATTTGGGTTTATTTTGTATGGATTTATATTGCTGAATATGGTTTTCTGTTTTATTACTGAGTTGTGTCTTCCAGGCTTTATCTGTATGCCACATTAATTTCCTGGTGGTAAGAGGGAGTCAGGGAGCAGAGTTGTTCTGCAGTTTTTTAAGCCTAAGGGGGAGCCGTGCTGTTTAGTACCTCCATAATTACCTTATGAAAGTAGATAGCATCATCTAGTGGCAAGATTTTTAGGATGTTCCAGTTGAGAGACTGTAGTGAGGTGTTAAATAGTTCTGGGTCAAAGCTGTTCATGTTGTGAGAGGATTTGTGTGTGTGTTTCCAGGGGCAAGTATGATATTCTCTTGTGGCATATATGGGAAGGTGGTCACTAAGTATACTAACTAAGGTGCCATGGAAGCTTACATTGTTAGAGTGACTTGTTAATAACCAGGCCCAAAATTGACTCATTGGAATGCTGCTTTACCTAGTCACTGTCATATTCTATTGTAATTTCTGTTTTTCTTTCACTTCCAAACATGAGGACAGCTGCCTGGTGTGTGTGTGTGTATGTGTGTCTGTGAAGGACAAACACTGAGTTAAGAGAGTCAGCAAAGTAGCTACAATACTTGGGTTGGAGGCGGGCTGCTATGGATGAAAAACTTTTTCAGAGTTTACTCAGTTTAGACAGTCTGATATTACAGGCCTAGTTTGCACAGACAATCTGACAGTCAGGCCTAGTTTGCATTTCCGTGAAATAACTTGAAATACTTTACTCTCTGGCTACCATCTGTGTGAAATGAAGAAGAAATTGTCCTCAATTTCACAGAGCTTTCCTGATTATGTCTTATATCTTTGGTGTGTACCTCATATAAAAGGTTTCATTTTCTGTCAGATTATTGAATACTACAGTCACTAAATAACATACATTTGAGTTCCAGACTTCATGTCTTTCAAAAACCACACATTAATGAAAAAACGGTTACTCCAGCAAATTTCTAAGTAGCTAAGAGCAACATATAAATCTAACCCTGATTCTTGGCCCTTGTCTCCCATTATTTTTTTTGTTTTGTCTGTGCTATGTGGTTCAGATGTATTACTTTTATCACAACCATTTTAAGGTGTGCCCAGCAAAGTGTCTGTATCTGCAGGGAGTGGGGGCTGTTTGTGAATAAAAGTAACTTATCCTCATTGTTTGCTCATATTAAACAGTCTGCCACTACAGAACCTATGTGCATTTTGGTGAAATAAATTGGAATACTTTACTGTCTGGCTACTTTTGTGAATAGACTGGATAGTATGGCTCCATTCTTTAGTTCCGATGGAGAGATTACACCAAATTCAAATGTAATTCGAAGACAAGAAAATAAATTAAGGTATGTGCTGATATTTAATTATAGAACCAAAGCTGTAGAAAGAATTATTAGAAAGAATTGGAGCATTCTGTTAACTATGCCAGAGCTAAAACAGATAATTAGTGAACGGCCTATGTTTGCATATAGGAATGAAAGGAATCTTAAGAGAAGATTATGTTATAAAGACTGATATGAAAGTAAAGATGAGGCCAGTTCAAAGCAGGGTACATATCCCTGTTTGAACTGTAGTTGTAGGGATATTATAAGTGATATATTTTTATTCGTCTTGTAACTAAACTAAAATATACATTTGACTCCTATGCTTGTTGTAACACTACTCAAATAATATAATTAGCCACTTGCACACAATGTTCATGTTTTTATGTATGGAAGTGCAATAGAAGGTTAAAAGACCAAATGATAGAACATAAATCAGAGATTAAAAGAAATGCAGAAAATAATGCTCTGGCTAAACATATATTAGAAAAAGGTACAAGCCATTACTTCGGGTTTAAGGTTATTAAAGTACTACAGAAAAACAATAGAAGTGGTGATGTAAACAACAAATTAGAAAATATACAACTAGCATAGATTTTAAGACTAAATGCAGATGTATTTCCTGGTTTGCACAGTGCCACAAGTCTGAAGCCGGTATTGCAGAAGCAACAAATGTTACATTAATTTTTTTAGGTGTATGTTTTTATCACTCAGATGTTTTGATAATTTTTTTTTTTTCTTTTTTTGTTGAAACTGATTGGTTGGCTGTGTTACATTTGTTTTAACTATTTAAATGTGTTAACTGAAAATGGTTTTATATGCACTGAGGAAGGGGAAACCCAAAAGCTTTGCCTACTTGTTTTATTAAAATTGTGAATGTTTCTACTGTTTGTGTTGTTTCTATTGTTGTACCTGGACTCGAATGTAGTTTATTGCAGTTTTTTCCCTTTGCCTTGGTCTT
This sequence comes from Protopterus annectens, assembly GCF_019279795.1. Lineage (NCBI taxonomy): Eukaryota > Metazoa > Chordata > Ceratodontiformes > Protopteridae > Protopterus > Protopterus annectens. The sequence goes on along the minus strand of NC_056731.1, from coordinate 42,819,660 downwards.
TGGATATTGGATAAAGGCTGCAGACATTCTTGGTGAATTATGACACAGCCTACACCTTGTGGAGATAATACTTATGCTTCAGTAGTAGCTGGGAGTGGCTACATGTTGAAAAATCTGTTACATAAAACTGATAATCTACTGCTGACTTTTGTGAATTTTGCACAGAAAGATAATGTGGGAACAGCTGTAGTGGAGTCGGAAGAACTGAGCAAATCATTGAACATTTTGGAGAAGTAAGTACAAACTTTCAAATGGCTGCAATGGCAATGACCAAGTTTCTTGGCATACCTAGAACTAGAAATAGCACCTAAAGGACTGAGGGTCCTTAAAATGCCAAGTTATGCAAACTTATATCCTGAGCTTCTCGCAAAGTGACAGCAAGTAAACCTAAAATTAAGTGCTGACTACAAGAAATTAATGAACAATTTCTTTCAAGATATTGAAACAACTTTAATGAAAGAAATTATACATTTAGAAAGGTGTATTACTAGTAACTCTGCGTTTAATGCAATGCTTCCTGTATACCAACAGATGATTGATAAACTGGCAGCTTTTGAGAAGAATATGGAAGCTGCAAAGAAGCGTAAATTGGCAAGAGACTTGAATGACTTTAGATCTGGCCAAATTTTTTATGGCCTAAAAACCGGGTGAATAAATTCAATAATAATAAAAAATTAAGAGCTTTGGATCAGCTAGATACTTTCAGTGATGGAGTGGCCCAGATGGAAATAACCAATGGCAAAAGGGCAACTGAGAGGATAAGCGAATCATTAACGTAACGTTTGAACTAAGGGCACCTACTGGTGATGGTTTGACCAATCAGACCCTGCAGCAGGTAAACCAGAAGTTATTAAGCCTAGAGCATCCTAATACTATTGGCGTGGGTGCAGCTGATAATGATGGGAAAAGCAGCATAGTGAGAGTGAATGCAAAATCAAAGGAGGATTTTACCAAACTCTTCAAACCAGTAACGGTGAAGTTACCAGAGAAAATCAAGGTGAAGTTGAGGTCAACATCCAGACGGAGACTAGAGCAATGCTCACTATCGCTGAAACGGAAAAATGACAACCCTCAAGTTCAAAACAAAGCGGCACATCCAAAATAGGTACTGTAAAAACAAATGTTAACCTTTCACGTTATATGCTAGCAGCAGGGGATATGGAGGTTTTTGATAAAGGGCTTCAGTTTATACCTAATGGAAGTGATGATATATCGCAAGCGTTAATAGATGATGTTATTCATCGTTAATTTAAATCTAAAAATGGTATGGAAAGACTCTACTATTGACAACTGAAAACTATGTAAGAGAAGTAGTACATTTATTCCGTATAGTGCTCCTGTTGTAACAGCATTTTACGAATTGTGTAAAACTGAACTTAGAGAATTATATGAAAATAAGAAACCATATTGGTTTTATACAGTAATATGTCATATAATGGTAGTTTAGCTTTGAGGAAATTGGAAAGTAGAAAAGATTTAATTATTAAACAGGTTGATAAGGGGGGAGCTGTTCTGTTTGACAAGAATTATATACAGCTTATGCAAGAATTTTTAATGGATGAGGGAATATTCAAAAAAGTTGAATATAGTTATGTAAAAAATGTACTGCTACTGTGAATATGCTGATATATGATAGGCAGTAAGAGGATAATATTTCATTGGAACTGTTCAATTTTTTTACGGTACATAGTCCTGTCATACCATGCATTTGCTGCCTTCCTAAAATACATAAATCCTTGACATCTCCTCTTCTGAGACCTATAGTCTCAGGGAGGGGATGGATAACAGAGCCATTGTCAGTGTATGTGCAACATATGTGAATATCTACCTATGTGTAAGAGCTACATAAAAGACTCATTTTTTTTTGCATAAATTGTATCAATGGCATTGCAAAAGTAACTACACTAATTTCCTTTTGGTATGTTTGGATAAAAACTCTATTTACAGTCATCCCCAGCCAATATGGCATTAATATGATAAAGGAATTTTTGAATATGGAAATTAATATGACACACAGAAAAACTGAGAACATTTGTATGTTAAAAGATATTATCTTAAATAATAACATCTTTCTGTTTCATAAAAAGCCTTATTTGCAGGTATCTGTTGTTGCCATGGGTAAGCCCATGGCTAACACCTATGCCAATTTAGTGTTAAACCAATAAGGGAAGAAATACATCTATAAAGATGATGGTTATGTCAAAAGTAAGCTTCTGTTTTATAAAAGATTTTGTAGATGACTGTTTTTCGATCTGGAATGGTGATAAAAAAGTTTGAAACAATTTGTTGAGTATTTAGAAAACAGCACTGATTTTTAAGGTTTAAAATGGAATGTTCACTGGAAGCGATTACTTATCTGGATATAAGGTTAGAGAAGAAAGGGAAGGACATAGTGACTTGTGTATATAAAAAACTCAGCTAAAAAAAGGTACACACAAAGAAACAGTATGCATGCCCCACATGTATTTAGGGGCATAGTAAAAAGTCAGTTCATTAGAGTAAACAGGCAAAATACCGATGATGTAAAGAATAAAGAACAAATGGAAGAAATAGCAATGGAATTTACTGACGGGGGTATGCAACAGACATGGTCTATAAAATCATGAATGAAGTTTTAGAGAACAGACTGTATCGTATGGCTCAATTCTTTAGTTCCAAAGGAGAAATTACACCAGATTTGAATATGATTCAAATACAAGAAAATAAATTACGGTATGTGCTGACATTTAATAATAGAACCAAAGATTTAGAAAGAATTGGAGCATTCTGTTGACTATGCCAGAGCTAAAACAGATAATTAGTGAATGGCTTATGTTTGCATATAGGAATGAAAGGAATCTTAACAGAAGATTATGTTATAAAGATCCTTATATGAAAGTAAAGATGAGGCCAGTTCAAAGCAGGGTACATATCCCTGTTTAAACTGTAGTAGTTGTAGGGATATTATAAATGATATAGCTTTATTCATCCTGCAACTAAAATAAAATATACATTTGACTCCTATGCTTGTTGTAACACCACTCAAATAATATATTTTGCCACTTGCACACAACATTCATGTTTTTTATGTAGGGAAGTGGAACAGAAGGTTAAAAGACCGTATAACAACATAAATCAGAGATGTAGAGAATAATGCTCTGGCTAAACATTTACTAGAAAAAGGTACAAGCCATTACTTTATGTTTAGGGTTGTTAAAGTACTACAGAGGTAGTGATGTAAACAATAAATTAGAAAACATAGAACTAGCACAAATTTTAAGACTAAATGGAGATGTATTTCCTGGTTTGAACAGTGCTATAAGTCTGAAGACAGGATTGCAGAAGAAACAAATGATCTTACATTAATTTTTTTAGGTGGATGTTTTTATCAACAAGATGTTCTGATAATTTATTTCTTTAAAAATTTTTTTTTTGTTGAAACTGACTGGTTGGCTGTGTCACGTTTGTTAGTTTTAACTATTTAAATGTGTTAACTGAAAATAGTTTTACATGCACTGAGGAAGGGGAAACCCGAAAGCTTTGCCTACTTGTTTTATTAAAATTGTGAACATTTCTATTGTTAATGTTGTTTCGGTTGTTCTATTTTTGTGAAATAAAATGTAAGTACATTACTGTGTCCATAATTATTTATTTTTACTTCAATTTGACATTTGATTTCTGTAGAGGAGAAAGATTGACCATACTACCACGATCAAGTTAAAACAATATTAGTTGGGCTTTGCAAGACTAATGTGCATTTAAGCAAAGCATGTTGGAATACTTCACTGCTCTCACATCATCAGTAAAATAATGACATAAATATTACCGATAGCATATATAAAAGGCCAACATTTGCTTCAGAACAACAGAAGAAAATTGTCCATGAGACAGCTCATTCATAAAAACCTGTGTATCCTAACATCTCTGTTCAGTAGGCAAAATACACAATTACTACTTTTTTGCTGAAATGAATAGGAAAATACAAAAATAAAATAAAGATAAATACGAAGATCAAAGAAATATCCTGTACTGAAGGATCAGGTGATATATTTCAACACTAGTCAATGAATTTGCTCCCTAGATCTGCAAAATAAAATAAAATATTTTGTCACACAGCAGACCCACACATATAATATAATTTTATATATATACACACCTGTATAAAATACCTTTATGCGAATCATAAATAAGTAACCATAAAAGGGCGAAGAAAAAAACGAGTAACTACACATTTGAGAGAATCACATTTGATTAAATTCAAACTTTATACAGAATAGGTGTGCAGTATTATACAGGTAAAGGAATGGTTGACTGAAAAGTTGGTGGGTTGTACATATGCAAGCCTGCATTATAGCAAGTAATATTTGGTAGGAGGATAGATTTTAGTTCATAGTTATATACCAGACTAATGACCACCAAAGCCTTTATATGTCTAGCCATGCAATCCAACCCAATTAGGTCCCTAAAGGGACGAAAGGACTCTGGCTGACAAAGTTCGCAGATGATTGCAAGTTGGGAGCTATTATTAACTCCCCAAGTGATGTTGACGTCCTACAGAAAGGCTTTACTGAGACCAGCGACTGGTGTCAGAACCATGGCCTTAAGCTCAATGCCAAAAAATGTGTTGTCATCCCCTTTGGGAAAAACCCGGTTCCCATGAATCACCACATCGATGGTAGTACATTGAACACAGAAGGTGTTATAAGACATCTGGGAACACAGGTTGACAACAACCTCTCTTTTGACCACCACATTGCCACTGTGGTCAGAAAGTCCTTCAATGTGGCACATCTCATTACTAAGGGTTTTGCATCCAGGAAGAAATAGGTCATTGTCTCCTTCTATTCTTCTCTTATTAGGCCAATCATCGAGTACAATTCCCCATTTGGCATGTACCTCACTAAACACCTGCAACAACTGGAGAAGCCGCAAAAGTACCTCACAAAGAGGATCCTAGGCCTTAAACATGTGTCCTATATGGACAGACTCAAAAAACTCTAACTATTCTCTGTCTCATTTCACCTACTTAGAAGCGATCGCTGCTTGACTTACAAAGCCATGTCTGACCCAGCTCTGTTAGAAATGCTACATCTAAAGAAATCCCAATCCCTCCTCACCATATGATCCAGAGACCTCAACCTCATTATCAGAATCAACAGAACATGCTGGAGGGACAGGCTCATAACCCAGACTCTGACCATGCTAAGGAACAGACTTCCCATACATGTAAAGCAGAGCACCTCACTGGCCCTCTTAAAGAGAAATCTTGATGAGTGGATGGGAAATAGAAAATTCACCCCAGGGATCACTACAGTGGCTTTACCTGACAGAGGCACTGGGAACTAAGGTAGGGTGGCACGATGCCAGGATAATCCTATGAGCTAGGCTTGTAAAGGCTCCAGGGCTATTAGCCTAATACACACCTATGAACCTATGCAAAATGGGAGTTTATTAGGAGAGACTACGTTAGTTAGGAAGTTTCTACAGGTTATGTGGGAGGGGTATGTTAGTTTGGGCATTACTGTTCGTCACTGTCTGTCATAGACAAAGAGACCAGACCCAAGGATAATTTCCAATTTCCCATCCATTGGTCAAGGTTAAACTTAAATATGGTTAGACATGGACTCTGCTTCACACGGAATGGGAGCTTGTTCCAGAGCATAAAGATTCTCTGAAACACATATCTGTATCACCAACATGTACTATTTATGTCGCAAGCAAAATTTAAATCCTTGGATCTAGTGGTTCTGACACTGTTCATTTTGCGGGATGTGCAAAAGGTCCATCACAGCTGGATCCGAGGATGTCTTGTATGCCAGGCATAGATTGGCCACTCAGTAACCTGTAGGAGACAAGAGTACAGAGACAGAGCTTTAAAGCCATCTATATAGGACAGTGTATTTATACCCTGGATTGTCCTGGTAAGGAACAGTTTTTGGCATTCCGACTGTTGCATATGTTTGATCAGGTACATTATACTCAATGATGAATCTGAAAATGGCTGAAAAAAGTGGCACTATAACTTCCTTGGAACTGGATGCCATACCCTTACTTGTACATTGGGCAACAGAGAATGCTTTTCTTACTACCTTGGCCAAATGTTGGTCAAAAGCAAGATTACTGTCTGCATATATGTACCCAGATCCAAGACTACTGGGGTCAACTCTTAGGGGTGACCTATCGATGGAGTAATTAGCCTGGGTGGCAGTTTTCCCAAAAGGCACTATAATGCATTTCTAGGCATTGAGTTTTAATCAATGACTTTGGCACCAGTCATTTGTCTGTTGTAGGCCTCTTGTAAAATGTTTGTGTCATTGGGCTGAATCTATGATACCTATGAATTTGCAGTCATCTGCGAACGTCAGACAAAAGCCCTTGATACTAGCATTCACCTCAGAGAAGTAGATGCCAAATGGGAATGGTCCCAGCATGGAGCCCTGAGCTATCCCACTGGTGACCAGTCTCTTAGTGGAGGTGATACCACCAATCCTGACTTCCTGGGTCTTGTCTGAGAGCCAGCTGGCAATCCAGCAAGTTATGTAGGGGTTTATGCCCAGTTCAGTGAGTTTGTCAACTATACCAGAGTGGACTACTGTATCGAACTCCTTAGCCAGTTCCAGGTAGGTGGTATGTACTGCTTTCCCCTCATACATTGCCTTGGTGATCTTTTCAAAGAAGTCCACCAGGTTTAGTAGGTCATGATCTTCCCTTGACAAGGCCAAACTGGGTGAGTCCAGTGTTTGAAGGTTGCCTATGCCTTTGTTGATCATTTCCATGTGAATTTGTTTCGTAGCTTTGCATATTACACTAATTAGACTAAAGTCTGCAGTTTTTGTGGTTGGTTGATGGCCCACCCTTGCTAAGTGGGATAACTGTTGCAGTCCTCTGTTCTTATGGTACAAAGCATGTTTTGAGGCTATAGCTGAAAACTGACTTAAGTGGTCCTGATAGGTCACATTTCCATACTGGGATGCCACTAAGGCTGTGTTTTTGGCCTCACTGAGCACTGCCAGGATCTGCTCTCTGTTAATAGTTGGGGAGTGGGGGGTATACTAGCAGCTATTTCATGGAGGGAGACATGGGGGAAGGGGAGGGGTGAAGATTGAGATGAATTTGTCAACTAGCAAAGTCACTATATCACACTGCTCAGTGAAGGTGGCACCACTGACCACTAGTTTGGCACATTGATGTGTATGGCCTTTGAGGTTTCAGACACAAGTGTAAGAAGGCCTTGTGGTCGTCTTTAGCCTGTGAGGCTATCTTGACATTGTAATTGGCCTTGTTTGACATTATTGGTCCTCACAGCTTCCTGTTTAGTTTAATTAGAGAGCTCCTATCATTATGGGAGTTGCTCTTCCTGATTTTAGCCATGACTTTTTTCCTTTTGTTATATACCTACTATAGTTAGGATTCCATTAGTGTGGTTTGTTTTGGGCTTCTTTCTAGTAGGTACATCAGTCTCTATACAGCCATTTACATGGTTGTACAGGATCTCTATGAACAATTCTGAATAGTTTGTTGTGAACCTGGGGTTGGGAGGGGCACTGAATTTTAATACACTATCATTTAATATGGTGTAATGTGCTTCGGAATCAAGAAACACATTTTCAGACATCAACAATGTCTCTCTTCAAATAGTGCAAGGAAATGTGTCTCAGGTCATTAACTTCCACATGGACTATGACAGAAACATACTGATACCTGCAGTGTAGTGACTTGACTACATGTGTAACTTGGCAGAGCCTGGCTCCAGATATACAACTAACCATTACCTATTCCTTGTTCAGTCTGGTGAATGGGGCATATGTGTGTTGTATAATGAACCCCCCTATGACTAGAGCCTGGATAATGTGATGGCTTGTCTTATGGACTTTGCTCTAGGGGCTCCACTGTGTGCAGAGGTATCTGAGGTGTTTGGTGTTGCTTTGTGTGAGTGCTTTAGAGATGGTTAAGGATAAGGTATTCCTGTTTACAGGCATAGGAGGTCTTTGAGTTTTGGGAAGATTGGTTTTTAGTGCCTCAGCATAGATTGGTCTGTGTGTGTGTGTGTGTATGGTGGATACTGTGTACTGGATATAGTGCGTGTTCTTGACAACCTTATTTGTATGTGAGGTTATTGCCTCCAGTGAAATTGTGTAGGTGTGTTTCTTGCATACTGGGTTTGTTTTTTAAGGACTAAATGGTTGTCTGTGAACATGAGACAACAGCTACATTGTTTCAGGATACCCATATCTACCAAGCTGGTTACTGAAACATTTGGAAATTTCATATCCATGTTGTCCAGACCTGCGGTCATGGACTTGGGTTATACAAAGGTCTCCTTGGGTAGTCTCGGGCATTTGGCACTATAGAAAGTTAGATTGCACTAAGATTTGACAGCAGTGTTGTTTAATGTGCAAACTAGCTGCTCTAGGCTTGTCTCTGCACAATGGCTTTGTTTTAGCTACCAAGGAAATTTTATAGACAAAAAGTTACTCTCTGGGCATTCGTGTCTATACAAGGCACTGCTAACCTCTTGATGTAATAAAACCAAGAAAGACTGCTTATGAATGCAATGCCTCAACAAATTCTAAACTACCTTGACAAAGCAATTTCAAGTATTTGGGACCTTCAGAATGATTTAAAGGCAAAGTCAACAAATAAAGCTAAAATAAAGCAGTAGCACTCTAAACATTTAACCAAAGTGAAAAACAATAAAATAAATGTCTTATCAGTAAAGCATGGAAAATAATTAACTCAGGACATGCTCAGAGTGTGGCTAGGGTGACAAGCAGAAGGGAGTTCTGGGAAAATGAGGAGGAGACAATTAGTACTAGCAGAAGTTTACTGAAGTACAACATAGGTTTTGCTGGGTGGGCACTTAATAGTATAGCTATATGGAAAACCATGGTTGGGAAAGCACTTAAACAAGTTACACAACAGACAATAACAATGAAACGGGGGGGGGGATACTTTGGAAGTCAGATTACCATGACAGACAGAAGCCAGAGACACAGACTTTTGAAACCACAATAAGAAAAAGGTGGTAGGGTGGAGGAAATATCAAACTGGAGCTCAAGTTCTGTGACTATTATTTCAGAAACATTTAGATTAATGCCAGAAAGGCACTGTAATACAACTTTAAGGAGGTATATGCAGCAATAAAAAGTAATGAATCACAAATCCTGAGCACAACTCACAATACTGCCACTACTGCAATCCCAGCACAGATTAAGGCACCAAATTACAGAAATACAACTGGTACATAACAGCAAGAAAAGGGTGGCAGGGCTGGGAGAAAAATTCAAATTGGAACTCGTGTCCTGTGGCAAGAGCTTCAGAAACCCTTGGCTTCCAGATTCAGCATGGGTGAGGCAAACTCAAAGAACAGGGGAAGAAAACAGTAGCAAGGTAAAAAGAAAAGTCACTGTAATGCAATTTTAAGTAGGTATATATGCCATCAAAAAGTACTAAAGCAAAAATCCTGGAGCAAAATTCACAATGCTGAAATCCCAGCACAGATTACCAGATTACAGAAATACAACTGTAAGCATATATATACAGTAAGAAAAGGACAGAAGGGTTGGTAGAAAAAGAAATCAAATTGGAGCTCAAGTCCTGTGGCTAGAATTTCAGAAACCTTTTAAAGTAAAAAAAAAAAAAAAAAAGTCAAAGTAAACTTTATTGTCATTCAGAAATTACACAAGTACAACATCTGAACAAAATCACACAAGTGCAAAAACTGACCGAAATGCGTCTCAGTTGGGGAGGGGTGCAGACTCAAACAAATGGGGAAAAAACTGTAGCAGGGTAAACAGAAGGGTACAGCTATGCATCTTTAAGCATGTATATACAGCTATAAAAAGTATTGAAGCACAAATCCTGGAGAAGAATTCACAAACTATAATCAACTTTAAGGTGGTGCTGCGGTAGCGTTGTCGCCTCACAGTTAGACGTTGCCCGTTCGATTCTCAGTTAAAGCATCTTCGGTGTGGCGACATGTGTGAATGGGTGTTCCTTCGTTGAAGGTTGTGCGTTAGGCCCAGCAAGCCAGCATGTAAAAATCTACTGCCAATCATTAGCAGACCGGAGTTCCACTGTGGCGACCCCTAACCGGGAAAAGCCGAAAGACACAATCAACTTTAAGCAGGTATATACAGCAGTAAAATGTACTATAGCACAAATCTGCATCAGAATTCACAATACTGCTGCTAACGCATTCCCAGTGCAGATTAAGGCACCAGATTACTGGATTACATCTTTACTCAGGTATATACAGAAAGAAAAGGGTGGGAGGGGTAGGAATAAAATTCAAAGTGGAGCTCAAAGTCTTGTGGCTAGACTCTCAAAATCTTTTAGCTTAATGCCTCAGTGGAGGGGCAAGCAGACTCAAAGAATAGGGGAAAATCAGTAGCAAGATAAAGAGAAAGGAACTGTAATGCGCAGAAATCCTAGAGCATAATTCAAAATACTGCACTACTGCAATCCCAGCACAGATTAAGACACCAGATTACAGGAATACAACTTTAAGCAGGTATATACATTAAGCAAAGGGTGAAAGGTTTGGGGGGAAATTCAAACTGGAGCTCAAGTCCTGTGGCTAGAATTTCAGAAACCTTTAATGCCTTAGTGGGAGGGGCAGGATAGACTCAGAAAACTTTAAGCAAGTACATACAGCTACAAAAAGCACTAAAGCAGAAATAGAGCAATTCCATGCCACAATCACTCTATATAACCCTGACATTAAGTTCCTTACCAAGACCTGGCTCAAGCCACATGTTAAGGATGACTCCATAACGCCACCGGGATATAATATTCATAGAGCCAACAGAATAGGTAAAAGAGGTTGTGGTGTTGCTAAAACTAACCTTAAAATCCAACTCCTACAAAAAGAATCCCGGATTTGAAAAATGCAGAAACTCTATTCACAAAACTCTTTGTTAATCAGCACAAGCATCTCAACATACTTGGCCTTTACCTACCCCCAGGAAACAACCAGTCCACCCCTAGAGTCAATACTCCACTAGGCTTCTCACTACCTTCCCCAAGAAACTATTCTGCTAGCTGACGTCAATACTGACTGGAACTCCATTCACTCACCCTCGCCAACTAACCACCTTATTTTTTATAACTTCACCCAAGTCATACATACAACCACCCACATTTATAAAACCTCAAAAAAAGAATCCACATTAGACTGGATCCTACAAACCATCCCAATACTGCTCATCAGTGCAGTACATTGGCCAATTCCCTAAGTGATCACACTCTTACTTTTCTTCTTAGACATACACTTAAACCTAATAACTCTCCCTCCCTACTTCACCACCTGCACCAATAAAGACTTCCTCACTAACCAATTCTTGGATGCCTTATACTCCTGCAATTGGGCTCGCATCAAAACCCTCCCACTAGACCAGGCAGATGAATACATTAACTCCATGTTTCTAAACATCCTACACCACCTAGCCCCACTTCAAATAATTAGGATTCTTAGTAACCAGGTCCCCTGGGTATAAAAATCCACAAGATCTTTATCAGTAAAGGGATAAAGCTTGGGCTACCTGGCACCAACTCAAAACAGCTACAACTAGGCAAATCTTCCTTGAATTTTGTAATAAGACAAATTAAAAATGACAAAAATCACTACATCTCTCTACAAAGGAAACAGTTCCAACCCTCAAAAATTCCGGGGAAGACGTAAAAAACATCCTCCACCCAGAATAGAAGGATCAAACTCGGACACAGCTTCCAGTTCAACAACTATTTTACCTCCTCTATTCTCAAACTTATTAACAATACAAATCCCACCAACCTCCCACAATCCCCTAAGGTCCAAACAATCAATTCCCCCTTCTCACTCAAGCCAGTCCCAACATCAACCACCCAAAAACTCTTATCCAAACTCAAACCCACCGCCCTCGCTGCCAACAATCTCCCAGCCAACTACCTTCAAATTACATCCAAGGCCATAGTTTACCCCATTTCATTACTGATAAATAGATCTATATTACTGAACACACCACTCCTTCCTTGTGGAAAGCCTCTTTCATCATTCCCCTTCAAAAAGGCGGACTTCTCCACCGACCTCTCTAACAAATGACACATCGCAATCCTGTCACCCCTATCAAAAATTCTAGAAAGATTTGTCCATTACCAAATCCTTAACCACCTTATCACCAATAACTTACTAACCAAACCTCAACACAGTTTTCAACCATCCCAAAGCACCACAACTGCCCTAAATAACTTCACCAACACCATAAACACACACAGAAATCAAAACAGACTAGTATCTGCCATCTTTCTAGACTTATCCAAAGCATTTGATACAGTCTCCCACAATAAACTCCTAACCTGCCTCTCTGAGCTCAATAAGGCCAACCCCACCCTGCTCTGGTTCAAAAGTTACCTAGACAACCGCCTTCATTCAGTCAAATGGCATGACTCCCCATCCCCCTCCACTCCCAGTCACATTAGGTGTACCCTCAGGGATCCATTCTTGGCCCCCTTCTCTTTAATATGTTTACAAATCTACTTCACTCAGCAACCACAAAAGCTGAAATAGTACAATATACTGATGACACAACTCTAATCTGCTCTACATTTAATCTCCAGCTACTCTAACAAAATACCCAGGAATCTTTCACACAGATAGAAGACTGGTTAAATAAATCACAACTGATACTGAACCCAAACAAAACCCAACTCATCCTGTTCCACTCAACAAAGACTATTGACCAAACCACCCTCTCTATTTTCTCATCCAATAAAACCCCCATCACTCCAGTCCCAGAAGCCAAATTACTAGGGATCACAATAGACTAACAACTAAGATTCAACAAATATATATCCCTAACTATCTCCAAAGTTCACAAAAAGCTAGGGACCGTATACGGCTGCAAAAAGTTCCTTACCTCCGAATCTGGAATTGCTATAGCCAGAACCCATCTCTTATATACACTACTCTATGCATCGCCAGTACTTACAAAGCTAAATAAGACTGACCTCAACAAACTGTGTTTTACCACAAAATCGCCAGATTTGCTACCAATGCCAAATCTCGTTCCCACTACTGCCAATCTTTACTTTCTCTAAATTGGCCTGAACTCCCCAACTTATTACGTTTCTACCAACTCAACCTAGCGCATCAAATACTATACTATCCAGAGAAAAACCCTGCCCTATCTGGCCTACTAAACTTCTACAATTATAGACAATTACGCTCAACCAATAAAGCACTGATAAAAAAAATCCCATGTAAAAATAGCTTTGGGGAATCCCTTTTCCCAAATGATGCCGCTAACACCTGCAAAAGCCATCCTCCTGACATGAGACTATAAAACAAAATGTCCACTTTCAAAAAACTCCTTAAATCACACCTTCTCACCAACCATATTTGCAGCTGCAATTGCCCACCTTAAACCCTCACTACACAGCATGCAGTACTGCCTCCTTAAGCCTCGTATGTCTAAGTGATGTGTTCAGCATTGCACACACCATTGAACTTCTTGTGAATGTTACTGCGTGCATTAGGTGCTCTTTGTAAATAATGTACATATGTTTTTTTTTCTACTTCCTTTTGTTGCTCTAATACTAAGCTCACACTGCAAGCAACATATGTATCTCCTGTGTTCTATTATAGCTCCCTTTAACTTGTTTTGTTTGTAGTATGCTGTCCATTTATGTCAACTTATTAAACTCTGTAACATGTAACTAATACTACTAAATGTTGTAACTACTGTACTATACGGAGCTTTTCTAACCGGGCCTCCACTGAAAATGGACACCATTTGTCCAGTCAGACTATCCTGGTAAACAAATGTCAAATAAAATAAATCTTGGAGAAGAATTCATAATACAGCCACTACAGCAATCCCACCACAGCTTAAGGTGTCAGATTACTGGAATACAACTTTAAGCAGGTATATACAGTAAGAAAAGGGTTGAAGGGTTGGAGAAAAAAAATTTAAACTGCAGCTCAAGTCCTGTGGATAGAATTTCAGAAACATTTACCTTAATGCCTCAGTAGGGGGTGAGGTAGACTCAAAGAACAGGGAAAAATTAGCAGCAAGGTAAATAGAAAGGAAATGTAATGTAAATTTAAAACAGGTATTCACAGCTATAAAAAGCACTGAAGCACAAACGGTGGAGGAGAAGTCAGATACAACTTTAAGTGGGTATATAAAGGAAGAAAAGGCTGGGGAGAGCTGGGAGCAAATTCAACCTGGCGTTCAAGTCCTGTGGCTAGAACATCAGAAATGTTAGCTTAAGGCCATAGTTGGGGGGGGGGGGGTAAGGCAGACTCAAAGAACGGGCAAAACAGTAGCAAGGTAAACAGAGAAGCACTGTAATGCAATTTTAAGCAGGTGTATGTTTGTTTGTCTTAATGGCTTTTTCCCGGTAAGGGGTCACCACAGTAGAACTCCGGTCCGCTAATGATTGGCAGTAGATTTTTATGAAACGCCGAGGTGCCAGCTCGATGCCCAACCTTCAACAAAGGCACATCCATTTACGCACGCATGTCTTTCGAACGCTACCCAACCGCGGGGAGGACATGCAGACTCCGCAAACAAAAATCTGGAGAAGACTTTCCAATACTGCTGGTACTGCAATCTCAGCACAGATTAGGGGACCAGTTTACAGGAATACAACTTTAAACACACACACACATTATATATATATATATATACACACACACACACACACACACACATCTATATATCTATCCTATAGATATATATATATATATCTATATATATATATATATATATATATATATATATATATATATACACACACACACATATATATATATATATATATATATATATATATATATATATATCTATATACACATACATCACACATACACATACATAGGTGCATATACACACACACACACACACACATATATATATATATATATATATATATATATATATATATATATATATATATATATATATATATATCTCACACATACGCATACATAGGTGCATACACACACGCACACACACACATATATATATATATATATATATGGGATCCGTACACATGCTTGACTGCATCTTTCACAGAATCCCAATTTGGTGAGCATACTTGCGTGAAAGTTCATAGGTTCATACTAGGCTATCTGCCCTAGGGCATTTATAAGCCTAGCCAGAGTGTGTTTGGCTTTCGCCACCCATTTTAAATGAATTTTGCTATGCCCTTTTTCGAGGTTAGTATACTGTGCCTCTGTCTAACAGTGACACAGACGTGATACCCGGGGTAAACCTACGATCTCCCATCCACTCAACAAGATTCCTCTTGAATAGAGTCAATGAGGGACTCTGCCTAACCTGGACTGGGATTTTATTCCAGAGTGAAGGGAGCCTCTGGGTTATGAATCTGTCCCTCCAGCTTGTCCTATTTATTTCAGTGCTGAGGTTCAAGTCTCTCGAGCGCGTAGCTCGATGGGATTTGGATTTTCTGAGGTGCAGCATGTCCATTAATTCTGGTTGGACATGGCTTTATACGTCAGGCACAGATCGCCTCTGAGCAGGTGCTATGCCACTGAGTAGAGCTGGAGTTTCTTTAATGGGGCAGCATATGGCATCTGTTTGAGTCCTTTGATCCTCTTGGTGAGGTACTTTTGGGGTCTTTCCAGTTGCTGCAGGTGTCTGGTAAGGTACATCCCAAAAGGGGCATTGTACTCAATTATGGGCCTGATGAGGGATGAGTAAAGAGGCACGATGACCTCCCCTGATCTAGATGTGAATCCCTTCATGATTAGGTGGGCTATATAAAATGTTTTTCTAACCACTTTGGCCTCGTGGTTGTCAAATGAGAGATTGCAATCAACTTGGGTCCCCAGGTCCCTAATTACTTCTTCCTTACTTAATGGATTACCACCTATGTGGTAATTTGTGGGCACTTTGTTTTTGCCAAAGGGGATGACTATACACTTTTTGGCGTTTAGCTTGAGGCCATGGCTCTGGCACCAGTTGTCTGCTTCTATGAGGCCCTTTTGGAGGATGCTTGTGTCAGCTAGAGAGTCGATTATGGCGCCCAGTTTGCAGTCATCTGCGAACGTGGTCAGCCACAGTCCTTCCATGTTGACCTGTACCTCCGAGAAATATATACCGAACAAGAGAGGTCCCAGGACTGAGCCTTGTGGGATGCCACTTGTAACTGGTTTGGAGTCTGACATGGCTCCAGCAATTCTAACCATGTGGGTTCTGTCCTTGAGCCAGTTTGCAACCCATCTAGTGACATAGGGGTTTATATTTAAGCTGGTGAGCTTATCTATAATGCCCAAGTGGGGTATTGTATCGAAGGCTTTTGCGAGGTCCAGGTAGGCTGTGTGGACCACCTTCCCTCGTCAATGGCCTTGGTGACTGTTTCAAAGAAATCGACCAGGTTTAAGAGGCAGGATCTGCCCTTAACAAAGCTGAACTGGGTAGGATCCAGTGTCTGTAGGTCCCCAATATCTTTATTTATGAGGTCCATGATGATCCTTTCCACAGCTTTGCAGACCAAGCTAGTCAGGCTTATGGGGCGATAGTTTCCAGGATCCGTTGAGGCACCACCTTTGTGGAGAAGGACCACTGTTGCTGTACGCCACTCTTTGGGTACATATCCTGTAGTAAGGCTGAGACTGAACAGTAGTTTTATGTTTGGGTTTAGCTCTTCTTGGAGTTCATGTAGGACGCAGCCCGGGACACCATCTGGTCCCATTGATGCTGTGTTTTTTGCTTTGGAGAGGGCGGCTCTTACCTGAGCATCTGAGATGTCAGGGGGGCAACACTCTGCTGAGATAGATATTTGCCCTTTTGGTGGATGTTCACCAAAGCAGCACTTTTGTGCAAGTATGCTGCTTGTTCTGGTCGTACTATGGTGCAGTAAGGGAACATTCCATTTTCCCCACTGTAGTGCGACCTTGGAGTGAGAATATTAAAGTGGGGGGGGGGGGGATTTTATGTTTTTTCTTTTTAACATACTTTAACAAAAGCGCTTTTTTCGATGAAAGCGCTTTCGTTAAAGTGTGTTCGGTGGTAATGGATTCGGGCTTTTGAACTTTCGTTCAAAAGTCCTAGATCCATATATATATATATTTGTAAGAAAAGGTTGTGAGGGGTGGTTGTGGCTGGAATTTTAGAAACTTCTAGATTAATGGCTCAGTGGGAGGGCATGGGGCAGACTCAATGAGCAGGGGAAAAACGGTAGCAAGGTAAACATTAAGGCAATGTAATGCAACTCTATGCAAATACAACTATAAAAATATTGAAGCACAAATCCTGGAGCAAAATTTACATTACTGCCACTACCACAATGCCAGTGGAGATTAAGGCACCAGATTACTGGAATACAACTCTAAACTGGGGAAATATCCAAAATGGAGCTCAAGTCCTGTGGCTATTATTTCAGAAACTTTTAGCTTAATGCCTCAGTGGGGGCAGGGACTCAAGGAATAGTAAAAAAAAACAGTAGCTAGGTAAATAGAAAGGCAGTGTAATTTAACTTTAAGCAGGTATAAACAGCTATAAAAAGCACTGAAGTACAAACCCTGAAGCAGAATTCACAACACTGCCACTGCTGCAAACCTAACAGACTAAGACAGCACCCCAAGGAGAAATTTATCATTAATGCTGTAATAAATGACTAAATGAGCCTGATATCTGGCAACGGATCATGATCTTGCCGCAGCTATGACAGAGGCTACAACATTGACAAGATTGGGATCAAAACAGAAAAAAGCTACCTTTTATATGTAATTCTAATTATGGAAAAAAGTGCAGTGTAAGGTGTAAACAATGCTAAAATCATGCAGTAATACACAATCTTCACACAGCTTCAGATGAAGCTACAAGATTAAGGCCCCAAAACAAACTAAAAAATGTAGAGAGATTAATGGATAAACACAGAAGTACAAAAATGTACCACCAAATAGGCCACTATAAATGCAATTTAAAACATTTAAGTAGAATTTAAATAAAAAGCTTTTTTCTTCCCTTTTTATGAAAAGCTTGTGTATCACACCTCTCAAGATTCCTGACCTAAAGACCCTGGTTGGATGTAGCTGTGTTAAACATAGCAGATGTGTTAGAGAGGGAGGCAATCAAGTAAAGCCAATTGTTTGTGTCTTTCGGCTTTTCCCGGTTAGGGGTAGCCACAGCGGAACTCCGGTCCGCTAATTATTGGTAGTGGATTTTTATGTGCTGGGTTACCAGCCCTGATGGCACAACCTTCAACGAAGGCACGCACCATTCATGTATGCCTCCACACAGAAGACGCTCTAGCTGAGAATCAAACGGGACAGCATCTTGCTATGAGGCGACAACGCTACCGCAGCACCACCACCGCAGTCAATCAAGTAAAGCCAATACTAGAACTCAAGTCTGGTAGTTAGAATCTCAGAAACTTAGCCTGACTGGTGGTGTGGATGTTCTGTGTCCTTTTTCCTTAATTAGTGATGCTGTTAAGGACTGCGGTGGTGGTGCTGCGGTAGCGTTGTCGCCTCACGGTTAGACGTTGCCCGTTCGATTCTCAGTTAGAGCATCTTCTGTGTGGCGACATGTGTGAATGGGCGTTCCTTCGTTGAAGGTTGTGCGTTAGGCCCAGCAAGCCAGTACGTAAAAAAATCTACTGCCAATCATTAGCGGACCGGAGTTCCGCTCTGGCGACCCCTAACCGGGAAAAGCCGAAAGACACAAACAAGTGATGCTGTTACGGAAAAGGGTTTTAGTACTGTAATGTGTAGGGTAAGGGTTAGCACACATGACTAAGGTGGTGTGGGGTGAAGTGCATGTGTGTGTATGTGTATAAATCCATAGCTGGAGCATCTTTTTTCAAATCTGGGACTGTCTTCCTAGGAGATTCAGGGATCATGCAGGGCTTCAAGTTAACTTTCTCTCCTGAGTTGGGTTAATTTTATTGTTTAAGTTAGATTTTAAGGCAGTTCTGGGAATATTTCTTTTGTCTTGTACCTCCTGTTTCTGGGGTTCTGATAACGTATTATCTGCAGAAATGTACAGGAAGAGAAATTGTCTTTTCTCATAGGTTCATAGGTTCATAGGTTTATACTAGGCTATCTGCCCTAAGGCATTTATAAGCCTAGCCCAAATTATTGTGGCTTACGCCACCCCTTATATGAAAAAATACTGTGCCCATTAGTTTGTTGTGCCTCTGTCCAGCAGTGACCCAGAGATGATTCCCGGGGTAAACCTACGATCTCCCATCCACAGGTCTAGATTTCTCTTGAACAGAGTCAGCGAGGTGCTCTGCCTCACATGGACCGGGATTTTATTCCACAGCATAGGGAGTCTCTGAGTGATAAATCTATCCCTCCAGCACGTCCTATTTATATCCGTGCTAAGGTTTAAGTCGCTTGCTCTAGTGGTTTTGGTGGATTTGGATTTTTGAGGTGGAGCATGTCCATTAATTCCGGGTTGGACATGGCCTTGTATGTCAGGCACATGTCACCTCTGAGCAGGCGGTATGCGACTGAATAGAGCTGGAGTTTCTTCAATCTGGCAGCATATGACAGATTTTGGAGTCCCTTTATCCTTTTGGTGAGGAACTTTTGGGGTCTCTCCAATTGCTGCAGATGTCGGGTGAGATACATCCCGAATGGGGCATTGTACTCGATCATTGGTCTGATAAGTGAAGAGTACAGGGGAACAATGACCTCACTAGATCTGGATGTGAATCCCTTCATGATCAGGTGGGCAATGTAGAAGGTCTTTCTAACCACTTTAGCAATGTGAGTGTCAAAGAAAGGCCACTGTCAACCTGGGTCCCCAGGTCCCTGATAACCTCTTCTGTGCTTAGTGGATTGCCACCTATATGGTAGCTTGGGGTTACCTTGTTTTTCCCGAAGGGTATGACTATACATTTTTGGCGTTTAACTTCAGGCCATGGCTCTGGCACCAGCTATCTGTTTCCGTGAGTCCCTTCTGAAGGATATCCGTGTCCGATGCACTTTCCACTATGGCGCCCAGTTTGCAGTCATCTGCAAACTTTGTCAACCAAAGTCCTCCCATGTTGGCCTGTACTTCTGAGAAGTAGATGCCAAACAATAGGGGGCCAAGGACCGAGCCCTGTGGGACACCACTTGTGACCGGCTTGGAGTCTGACACAGCGCCAGCAACTCTAACCCTGTGGGTTCTGTCCTTAAGCCAGTTTGCAACCCATCTTGTGACATATGGGTTTACATTTAAGCTGGTAAGTTTTTCTACAATACCGAGTGGGGTATTGTGTCGAAAGCCTTTGCAAGGTCAAGGTAGGCTGTATGGACTGCCTTTCCCGCATCAATGGCCTTGGTGACTATTTGAAGAAGTCGACCAAGTTCAAAAGGCATGATCTTCCCTTGACAAAGCCAAACTGGGTCGGGTCCAATGTCTGCAAGTCCCTATATCTTTGTTTATGAGCTCCATTATGATCCTCTCCATAGCTTTGCAGACTAGACTTGTTAAGCTTATGGGCGGTAATTACCAGGGTCCGTGGGCGCCACCTTTGTGGAGTGGGACCACAGTTGCCGTCACGCCACTCCTTGGGCACGTATCCTGTGGTAAGGCTGAGATTAAACAGCTGCCTTATGTGCGGGTTTAATTCCTCATTTAGCTCGTGTAGCACACAGCCGGGGACACCATCCGGTCCCATTGATGCTGTGTTTTTAGCTTTAGAGAGAGCAGCTTTCACCTGCGCATTTGAGATGTCCGGGAGGCTACACTCGGCTGGGATAGTTATCTCTCCTTTAGGGGAGAGGGGTGAAGTTTGCACTGAACCTGTCTGCCAGTATGTTGGCAATGTCTGTGGGTTCAGTGATTTTTGTATCATTTTGGACTAATTCTGAGCATATCTGTGAGTTTCCACCCAGGTTCCTAACATAGCTGAAAAAGGCCTTATGATTGTCCTTTGAATCCATGGCAATTTTTCTCTCAAAATTGGCCTTAGTTGATTTTATGAGTGCTCGTATTTTTTTACTAATAATGATCAGGGGTGACTTCCCTTTTATGGATTTTGTTCTATCATGTAATAGCTTTCTCCTCTTATTGTAAAGTTTGTTAATGGCTGGGGTCCACCAGACTGGACGTTTGCCCTTTGTGGAAAGAGTCTTGGTTTTATTTGGGATTGCCTGATCCATGCAGTCCTGGAGGTGTTCATAGAAGGCATTTGTAAGGGCTTCCGCAGCTTGGGTTGTGGTTTCCTCTGACTCAGGGGCCTTGAAGGATACCACACCAGTCTTGAGTAGTGTGAAGTTTGCTTTAGAGAAGTTCTTCACTATGGTCTTTTTGTTTGGGGTGGGGCGGGATGTGGATTTCCAGTGAGATTAGTTTATGATCAGATCTCACCAATGAGGGATATACTTCGGTGTGGAGCATTTTGTCCCCATGTTTGTGACAATGAGATCTAGTATATTTTCTCCTCTCGTGGGAACAGTGACTAGCTGTTCCATGGCATTTAATTTATGAACTCCAGGAACCGTTGGGCTAGAAAGTTAGGGCTTGAGTAATGTTCCCAGTCTATATTCGGGTAGTTGAAGTCACCCAATATGATGGTGTTTGGAGATACATTTATACCCTCCAGTGTCTTCAGGAAGGCTGTGTGGGGTTCCTGAGTTTGAGAGGGTGGCCTGTAGCATGCTACAATTTGTAGAGCAGTTTTGCCTATGGTTAGTTGCACCTGGATGGTTTCCGAAGCTTCATGCGTTGCCACCAACCTGGAGGTGTGAGTATCCTTTATGAATATGGATACACCCCTCCTTTTGTGGAGTGGTCCGGGTTTTGGGGCGGAGCATGATATGAGGTAAAACCTAATAGTGCCGGGGTGCTCTCAGGAGCCTTGAACCAGGTTTCAGTTACAGCACAGACATCGATGTTCTCCATACTGAGAAGGGCCTCGAGTGCGTGCATTTTGAGATTTAGACTTCTGGCATTGAGCAGCATTACCCTCAATTTCTTCCCATTTTTGTTTTCTAGGGTGGTAGGTTTAGAATTTGAGCCTTGCCTAAAAAGGCACTATGGGGTGGCAAGAGCCTTAGCCAATATCCGGAATCCCAGGGTGACAGGTGCAAGCCGTCCCTTGCGAAGCAGCGTGGCTTGTCAAGCATGTCATCCCAGGCAGACAGACACTGGATCCCCTTTGAATGACACCAGACATTAAGCCAATTGTTAAAGCTGATCATCTTGTCTCTATATTGTGGCATCATTCTTGGTGAAGGAAGGATACTGCTCAGGGTTAGGGTCATACCTGCCTGGGCTACATAATCAGAGAGCTCCTCTATGTCTCTTTTCATGCAGTCCAGGGAGGTGCGTCTCAGGTCGTTCACACCAGCATGGACAATGACTGTGTCATATTTGTACTTGCTGTGGAGTGACCAGTGCTTGTGTTATGTGGCGGATTCTAGCGCCCGATAGGCAGCTTACTGTGACCCTCTCCTTGTTCAGCCTGGTGAGTGGGACGTCAGTGTGTCTGACTATGGAGTCACCTATGACAAGTATGTTTGGTGTTGTATTTGGCCTTAAGGGCTGTGACTGCTTTGCACACTGCTTTTGTGGTTTATGTGTTGCTTGTGGGGTGTCTTGAGGTAGCAGTTGTTTGGGTGTCTGCTTTGGAGGCCTCTGCTGTTTAGGTAAATTTTACTCAGAGCCTCCGAGTATGTCTTTGTGTGTTTATGTGTTTGATTCAGTGGAGTGGTAGCATTATGTGAGGCTGGTTTTGTGGTGTGTGTAGTTGCCTTCTCCTCCTGTCTGGTCTTGCCAGTCCTGAGTTGAGAGAGCTCAGCCTCCAGTTTGGCTAAATAGCTGCATCTCTGCAAGTATTTGTGTTATGTGGGAGGAGGAGAGGGTTGTCTGTGTACATGAGGCAGTTATAACATTGCCTCAAGATTCCCAGATTCACCAGCTGGACCGGAGAGGAGATTGACAACTGACCTTTGGACATGCTAGAATAATATTGGGAAATCCTTAATTGAAAACAAGGGCCAGTGGGGAGTGAGGGTGTAGTGCTTTTAATTTTTAGTGCTGACTTATATAATTGCTTTAGTGAGCAAGTGCCAGGTAACTTGAGTGCAATGTGTTACAAGTAACTAAATGCAAAAGCGACAAACAGTAACTTTCTTTCAAGTGAAACAAGGAAATAAGTACAGTAAGCAATGCAGATATCACTAGTGATCCACAGAAGCTGAGAAGTTGCGTATTAGGTGAATTAGCTTCCAGGAAATAACAAGCAAACAAACAACAAGCATATAAACAAAGCTAGATTCAGTAGGCCTGGATCTAGTCTATGCTAGAGCAAACAAGGTGAACCAATTTCAGTAAGATACAGTTCAAATATTCAGGCACTATAAACCTTTAACCAGAAAATTCCCAGCTCAGAAGGGCAGAGTCCAGCCTCTTCTCCCACAAGAGTGCAGACCACGAACCTTCTTAATGTAAAATAACTGGCCTGAAGCCCAAGTGCCTAAACCAGAACTAATACACTTGGACACTGGGCTCTCAATCAGCAGTTCCCAACTTAGAAGGATGAAAGCTACCTGTCCTGCCACCACAGTGCTTGCCACAAACCTTCCTAATGTAAAACAACTGGTCTGAAGCCCAAGTGCTTAATCCAAAAGACTTGAATGATAGCTACACTTTAATCAAGTTACAACCAAGCAGTAATAAATACCATTGAATACTTTAGAGAATGTCTGGATTAGTGCTCAAGTTACACAAACAAAGCTAGATCCAGCAGGCCCGAATCCAGTCTATGCCACAGCAAACAAGGCGCACCAACTTCAGTAAGAAACAGTTCAGATATGCATGCACTATAAGCCTTTAACCAGAAATTCCCAGCTCAGAAGGGCAGAGTCCAGCCTCTCCTCCCACAAGAGTGCAGACCACGAACCCTCTTAATGTAAAATAACTGGCTTGAAAGCCCAAGTGCTTAAACCAGAATTAATACACTTTTAGAATAACAGACACTGAGCCCTCAATCAGCAGTTCTCAACCTAGAAGGATGTAAGCTACCTGTTCTGCCACAACAGTGCAGACCACAAACCTCTCAGTGCAAAACAACTAACTGGTCCGAAGCCCAAGTGTTTAAACCAAAAGGCTTAGAATGAGTTACACCAAGCAGTAATAAATACAATTGAGTATTTTAAGATGATGCAAAAGTAAAAAGAAGTAGGTAAAAACACACATACAGTAAAAGCAGATGAAATTTTTTTTTTTTTTTTTTTTTCTGAACAAGTGCTGAGATCAAAGAAACAGATTTGAGTGCTGAAACTAGAAAACTGGCTAGTTACAAGAAAAAAAAAAACAAGCTAGAAGGCTTCCCTCAAACACAGAAGGGCTTGGGGGCTCAGAAGCCTACAAATAGTCTGTACCACTTAACAAGAAAGGCAGGAAATAAGCTTAATTTTTTTTTTCTATTTCCCAGATGCTCTCTTTGTACACAGTAGGAGTGCCTGAAATCAGAATATGATCTCACTGCACTCAGTTGGTGAGCAAATGAGATGGGCCCAGAGGCAGGCTGAGGCGGGCAGTTTCAATGCCACTAAGATTAACACCAAAACAAAAACAGGGCGGGTGGGTGGGAATAACTGAAGAGCAGAATAACCAGTTAAAAATTCCTTCAACACTCCTTCATACACAGTTTAAATCAATTTAAATACTGTATTTTTAAAAAAAGTGCATAAAAAGGTACTTAAATTCTCTTATCGTCCAGTTGAATATAACCAAGTTCTTAGCTTGCCAAGCTGAAGTTTTAAAGCAGGAATTATTTCACATGCACCAGTTTAAATATGCAAGGACAGGAAATCAATGAATGTGGCTACCCCACACCTGTAATTACTAGCAAATAACAAAATTCAGCCAACACTAGCTTTTAGTTCAAGTTACTGAAGAGCAGAATAACCAGTTAAAAATTCCTTCAACACTCCTTCATACACAGTTTAAATCAATTTAAATACTGTATTTTTAAAAAAAAAGTGCATAAAAGGTACTTAAATTCTCTTATCGTCCAGTTGAATATAACCAAGTTCTTAGCTTGCCAAGCTGAAGTTTTAAAGCAGGAATTATTTCACATGCACCAGTTTAAATATGCAAGGACAGGAAATCAATGAATGTGGCTACCCCACACCTGTAATTACTAGCAAATAACAAAATTCAGCCAACACTAGCTTTTAGTTCAAGTTACTGAAGAGCAGAATAACCAGTTAAAAATTCCTTCAACACTCCTTCATACACAGTTTAAATCAATTTAAATACTGTATTTTTAAAAAAAAGTGCATAAAAGGTACTTAAATTCTCTTATCGTCCAGTTGAATATAACCAAGTTCTTAGCTTGCCAAGCTGAAGTTTTAAAGCAGGAATTATTTCACATGCACCAGTTTAAATATGCAAGGACAGGAAATCAATGAATGTGGCTACCCCACACCTGTAATTACTAGCAAATAACAAAATTCAGCCAACACTAGCTTTTAGTTCAAGTTACTGAAGAGCAGAATAACCAGTTAAAAATTCCTTCAACACTCCTTCATACACAGTTTAAATCAATTTAAATACTGTATTTTTAAAAAAAAGTGCATAAAAGGTACTTAAATTCTCTTATCGTCCAGTTGAATATAACCAAGTTCTTAGCTTGCCAAGCTGAAGTTTTAAAGCAGGAATTATTTCACATGCACCAGTTTAAATATGCAAGGACAGGAAATCAATGAATGTGGCTACCCCACACCTGTAATTACTAGCAAATAACAAAATTCAGCCAACACTAGCTTTTAGTTCAAGTTACTGAAGAGCAGAATAACCAGTTAAAAATTCCTTCAACACTCCTTCATACACAGTTTAAATCAATTTAAATACTGTATTTTTAAAAAAAGTGCATAAAAGGTACTTAAATTCTCTTATCGTCCAGTTGAATATAACCAAGTTCTTAGCTTGCCAAGCTGAAGTTTTAAAGCAGGAATTATTTCACATGCACCAGTTTAAATATGCAAGGACAGGAAATCAATGAATGTGGCTACCCCACACCTGTAATTACTAGCAAATAACAAAATTCAGCCAACACTAGCTTTTAGTTCAAGTTACTGAAGAGCAGAATAACCAGTTAAAAATTCCTTCAACACTCCTTCATACACAGTTTAAATCAATTTAAATACTGTATTTTTAAAAAAAAGTGCATAAAAGGTACTTAAATTCTCTTATCGTCCAGTTGAATATAACCAAGTTCTTAGCTTGCCAAGCTGAAGTTTTAAAGCAGGAATTATTTCACATGCACCAGTTTAAATATGCAAGGACAGGAAATCAATGAATGTGGCTACCCCACACCTGTAATTACTAGCAAATAACAAAATTCAGCCAACACTAGCTTTTAGTTCAAGTTACTGAAGAGCAGAATAACCAGTTAAAAATTCCTTCAACACTCCTTCATACACAGTTTAAATCAATTTAAATACTGTATTTTTAAAAAAAAGTGCATAAAAGGTACTTAAATTCTCTTATACGTCCAGTTGAATATAACCAAGTTCTTAGCTTGCCAAGCTGAAGTTTTAAAGCAGGAATTATTTCACATGCACCAGTTTAAATATGCAAGGACAGGAAATCAATGAATGTGGCTACCCCACACCTGTAATTACTAGCAAATAACAAAATTCAGCCAACACTAGCTTTTAGTTCAAGTTACTGAAGAGCAGAATAACCAGTTAAAAATTCCTTCAACACTCCTTCATACACAGTTTAAATCAATTTAAATACTGTATTTTTAATAAAAAGTGCATAAAAAGGTACTTAAATTCTCTTATACGTCCAGTTGAATATAACCAAGTTCTTAGCTTGCCAAGCTGAAGTTTTAAAGCAGGAATTATTTCACATGCACCAGTTTAAATATGCAAGGACAGGAAATCAATGAATGTGGCTACCCCACACCTGTAATTACTAGCAAATAACAAAATTCAGCCAACACTAGCTTTTAGTTCAAGTTACTGAAGAGCAGAATAACCAGTTAAAAATTCCTTCAACACTCCTTCATACACAGTTTAAATCAATTTAAATACTGTATTTTTTAAAAAAAGTGCATAAAAGGTACTTAAATTCTCTTATCGTCCAGTTGAATATAACCAAGTTCTTAGCTTGCCAAGCTGAAGTTTTAAAGCAGGAATTATTTCACATGCACCAGTTTAAATATGCAAGGACAGGAAATCAATGAATGTGGCTACCCCCACACCTGTAATTACTAGCAAATAACAAAATTCAGCCAACACTAGCTTTTAGTTCAAGTTACTGAAGAGCAGAATAACCAGTTAAAAATTCCTTCAACACTCCTTCATACACAGTTTAAATCAATTTAAATACTGTACTTTTAAAAAAAGTGCATAAAAGGTACTTAAATTCTCTTATCGTCCAGTTGAATATAACCAAGTTCTTAGCTTGCCAAGCTGAAGTTTTAAAGCAGGAATTATTTCACATGCACCAGTTTAAATATGCAAGGACAGGAAATCAATGAATGTGGCTACCCCACACCTGTAATTACTAGCAAATAACAAAATTCAGCCAACACTAGCTTTTAGTTCAAGTTACTGAAGAGCAGAATAACCAGTTAAAAATTCCTTCAACACTCCTTCATACACAGTTTAAATCAATTTAAATACTGTATTTTTAAAAAAAAGTGCATAAAAGGTACTTAAATTCTCTTATCGTCCAGTTGAATATAACCAAGTTCTTAGCTTGCCAAGCTGAAGTTTTAAAGCAGGAATTATTTCACATGCACCAGTTTAAATATGCAAGGACAGGAAATCAATGAATGTGGCTACCCCACACCTGTAATTACTAGCAAATAACAAAATTCAGCCAACACTAGCTTTTAGTTCAAGTTACTGAAGAGCAGAATAACCAGTTAAAATTCCTTCAACACTCCTTCATACACAGTTTAAATCAATTTAAATACTGTATTTTTAAAAAAAAGTGCATAAAAGGTACTTAAATTCTCTTATCGTCCAGTTGAATATAACCAAGTTCTTAGCTTGCCAAGCTGAAGTTTTAAAGCAGGAATTATTTCACATGCACCAGTTTAAATATGCAAGGACAGGAAATCAATGAATGTGGCTACCCCACACCTGTAATTACTAGCAAATAACAAAATTCAGCCAACACTAGCTTTTAGTTCAAGTTACTGAAGAGCAGAATAACCAGTTAAAAATTCCTTCAACACTCCTTCATACACAGTTTAAATCAATTTAAATACTGTATTTTTAAAAAAAAAGTGCATAAAAGGTACTTAAATTCTCTTATCGTCCAGTTGAATATAACCAAGTTCTTAGCTTGCCAAGCTGAAGTTTTAAAGCAGGAATTATTTCACATGCACCAGTTTAAATATGCAAGGACAGGAAATCAATGAATGTGGCTACCCCCACACCTGTAATTACTAGCAAATAACAAAATTCAGCCAACACTAGCTTTTAGTTCAAGTTACTGAAGAGCAGAATAACCAGTTAAAAATTCCTTCAACACTCCTTCATACACAGTTTAAATCAATTTAAATACTGTATTTTTAAAAAAAAGTGCATAAAAGGTACTTAAATTCTCTTATCGTCCAGTTGAATATAACCAAGTTCTTAGCTTGCCAAGCTGAAGTTTTAAAGCAGGAATTATTTCACATGCACCAGTTTAAATATGCAAGGACAGGAAATCAATGAATGTGGCTACCCCCACACCTGTAATTACTAGCAAATAACAAAATTCAGCCAACACTAGCTTTTAGTTCAAGTTACTGAAGAGCAGAATAACCAGTTAAAAATTCCTTCAACACTCCTTCATACACAGTTTAAATCAATTTAAATACTGTATTTTTTAAAAAAAGTGCATAAAAGGTACTTAAATTCTCTTATCGTCCAGTTGAATATAACCAAGTTCTTAGCTTGCCAAGCTGAAGTTTTAAAGCAGGAATTATTTCACATGCACCAGTTTAAATATGCAAGGACAGGAAATCAATGAATGTGGCTACCCCCACACCTGTAATTACTAGCAAATAACAAAATTCAGCCAACACTAGCTTTTAGTTCAAGTTACTGAAGAGCAGAATAACCAGTTAAAAATTCCTTCAACACTCCTTCATACACAGTTTAAATCAATTTAAATACTGTATTTTTAAAAAAAGTGCATAAAAGGTACTTAAATTCTCTTATCGTCCAGTTGAATATAACCAAGTTCTTAGCTTGCCAAGCTGAAGTTTTAAAGCAGGAATTATTTCACATGCACCAGTTTAAATATGCAAGGACAGGAAATCAATGAATGTGGCTACCCCACACCTGTAATTACTAGCAAATAACAAAATTCAGCCAACACTAGCTTTTAGTTCAAGTTACTGAAGAGCAGAATAACCAGTTAAAAATTCCTTCAACACTCCTTCATACACAGTTTAAATCAATTTAAATACTGTATTTTTAAAAAAAAAGTGCATAAAAGGTACTTAAATTCTCTTATCGTCCAGTTGAATATAACCAAGTTCTTAGCTTGCCAAGCTGAAGTTTTAAAGCAGGAATTATTTCACATGCACCAGTTTAAATATGCAAGGACAGGAAATCAATGAATGTGGCTACCCCACACCTGTAATTACTAGCAAATAACAAAATTCAGCCAACACTAGCTTTTAGTTCAAGTTACTGAAGAGCAGAATAACCAGTTAAAAATTCCTTCAACACTCCTTCATACACAGTTTAAATCAATTTAAATACTGTATTTTTAAAAAAAGTGCATAAAAGGTACTTAAATTCTCTTATCGTCCAGTTGAATATAACCAAGTTCTTAGCTTGCCAAGCTGAAGTTTTAAAGCAGGAATTATTTCACATGCACCAGTTTAAATATGCAAGGACAGGAAATCAATGAATGTGGCTACCCCACACCTGTAATTACTAGCAAATAACAAAATTCAGCCAACACTAGCTTTTAGTTCAAGTTACTGAAGAGCAGAATAACCAGTTAAAAATTCCTTCAACACTCCTTCATACACAGTTTAAATCAATTTAAATACTGTATTTTTAAAAAAAAGTGCATAAAAGGTACTTAAATTCTCTTATCGTCCAGTTGAATATAACCAAGTTCTTAGCTTGCCAAGCTGAAGTTTTAAAGCAGGAATTATTTCACATGCACCAGTTTAAATATGCAAGGACAGGAAATCAATGAATGTGGCTACCCCACACATGTAATTACTAGCAAATAACAAAATTCAGCCAACACTAGCTTTTAGTTCAAGTTACTGAAGAGCAGAATAACCAGTTAAAAATTCCTTCAACACTCCTTCATACACAGTTTAAATCAATTTAAATACTGTATTTTTAAAAAAAAGTGCATAAAAGGTACTTAAATTCTCTTATCGTCCAGTTGAATATAACCAAGTTCTTAGCTTGCCAAGCTGAAGTTTTAAAGCAGGAATTATTTCACATGCACCAGTTTAAATATGCAAGGACAGGAAATCAATGAATGTGGCTACCCCACACCTGTAATTACTAGCAAATAACAAAATTCAGCCAACACTAGCTTTTAGTTCAAGTTACTGAAGAGCAGAATAACCAGTTAAAAATTCCTTCAACACTCCTTCATACACAGTTTAAATCAATTTAAATACTGTATTTTTAAAAAAAAGTGCATAAAAGGTACTTAAATTCTCTTATCGTCCAGTTGAATATAACCAAGTTCTTAGCTTGCCAAGCTGAAGTTTTAAAGCAGGAATTATTTCACATGCACCAGTTTAAATATGCAAGGACAGGAAATCAATGAATGTGGCTACCCCACACCTGTAATTACTAGCAAATAACAAAATTCAGCCAACACTAGCTTTTAGTTCAAGTTACTGAAGAGCAGAATAACCAGTTAAAAATTCCTTCAACACTCCTTCATACACAGTTTAAATCAATTTAAATACTGTATTTTTAAAAAAAAGTGCATAAAAGGTACTTAAATTCTCTTATCGTCCAGTTGAATATAACCAAGTTCTTAGCTTGCCAAGCTGAAGTTTTAAAGCAGGAATTATTTCACATGCACCAGTTTAAATATGCAAGGACAGGAAATCAATGAATGTGGCTACCCCACACCTGTAATTACTAGCAAATAACAAAATTCAGCCAACACTAGCTTTTAGTTCAAGTTACTGAAGAGCAGAATAACCAGTTAAAAATTCCTTCAACACTCCTTCATACACAGTTTAAATCAATTTAAATACTGTATTTTTAAAAAAAAGTGCATAAAAGGTACTTAAATTCTCTTATCGTCCAGTTGAATATAACCAAGTTCTTAGCTTGCCAAGCTGAAGTTTTAAAGCAGGAATTATTTCACATGCACCAGTTTAAATATGCAAGGACAGGAAATCAATGAATGTGGCTACCCCCACACCTGTAATTACTAGCAAATAACAAAATTCAGCCAACACTAGCTTTTAGTTCAAGTTACTGAAGAGCAGAATAACCAGTTAAAAATTCCTTCAACACTCCTTCATACACAGTTTAAATCAATTTAAATACTGTATTTTTAAAAAAAGTGCATAAAAGGTACTTAAATTCTCTTATCGTCCAGTTGAATATAACCAAGTTCTTAGCTTGCCAAGCTGAAGTTTTAAAGCAGGAATTATTTCACATGCACCAGTTTAAATATGCAAGGACAGGAAATCAATGAATGTGGCTACCCCACACCTGTAATTACTAGCAAATAACAAAATTCAGCCAACACTAGCTTTTAGTTCAAGTTACTGAAGAGCAGAATAACCAGTTAAAAATTCCTTCAACACTCCTTCATACACAGTTTAAATCAATTTAAATACTGTATTTTTAAAAAAAAGTGCATAAAAGGTACTTAAATTCTCTTATCGTCCAGTTGAATATAACCAAGTTCTTAGCTTGCCAAGCTGAAGTTTTAAAGCAGGAATTATTTCACATGCACCAGTTTAAATATGCAAGGACAGGAAATCAATGAATGTGGCTACCCCCACACCTGTAATTACTAGCAAATAACAAAATTCAGCCAACACTAGCTTTTAGTTCAAGTTACTGAAGAGCAGAATAACCAGTTAAAAATTCCTTCAACACTCCTTCATACACAGTTTAAATCAATTTAAATACTGTATTTTTAAAAAAAAGTGCATAAAAGGTACTTAAATTCTCTTATACGTCCAGTTGAATATAACCAAGTTCTTAGCTTGCCAAGCTGAAGTTTTAAAGCAGGAATTATTTCACATGCACCAGTTTAAATATGCAAGGACAGGAAATCAATGAATGTGGCAACCCCCACACCTGTAATTACTAGCAAATAACAAAATTCAGCCAACACTAGCTTTTAGTTCAAGTTACTGAAGAGCAGAATAACCAGTTAAAAATTCCTTCAACACTCCTTCATACACAGTTTAAATCAATTTAAATACTGTATTTTTTAAAAAAAAAAGTGCATAAAAGGTACTTAAATTCTCTTATACGTCCAGTTGAATATAACCAAGTTCTTAGCTTGCCAAGCTGAAGTTTTAAAGCAGGAATTATTTCACATGCACCAGTTTAAATATGCAAGGACAGGAAATCAATGAATGTGGCTACCCCCACACCTGTAATTACTAGCAAATAACAAAATTCAGCCAACACTAGCTTTTAGTTCAAGTTACTGAAGAGCAGAATAACCAGTTAAAAATTCCTTCAACACTCCTTCATACACAGTTTAAATCAATTTAAATACTGTATTTTTAAAAAAAAGTGCATAAAAAGGTACTTAAATTCTCTTATCGTCCAGTTGAATATAACCAAGTTCTTAGCTTGCCAAGCTGAAGTTTTAAAGCAGGAATTATTTCACATGCACCAGTTTAAATATGCAAGGACAGGAAATCAATGAATGTGGCTACCCCACACCTGTAATTACTAGCAAATAACAAAATTCAGCCAACACTAGCTTTTAGTTCAAGTTACTGAAGAGCAGAATAACCAGTTAAAAATTCCTTCAACACTCCTTCATACACAGTTTAAATCAATTTAAATACTGTATTTTTAAAAAAAAAAGTGCATAAAAAGGTACTTAAATTCTCTTATACGTCCAGTTGAATATAACCAAGTTCTTAGCTTGCCAAGCTGAAGTTTTAAAGCAGGAATTATTTCACATGCACCAGTTTAAATATGCAAGGACAGGAAATCAATGAATGTGGCCCATAGTTTAGTACTAAGCTAACTGCCCTTGCGAGACATTTTAAGCCTAGCCAATTATCCCTTGTGAGACTCAAACCCTGCACCTTGTGTTTGTAAGGCAAACATCTTAGCCATTAAGCCACCCTCGCAATCCCTGATTCAGGCTACCAGACTTACTACAGCTATCTATACCTCTTATCCAGGGCTTCAATACATTCACATGACATACTTATTCAAACAGTCTATTTCCTATCTGTTTAACTTTGTAATTTAGGTCACTTAATTTCTCTATGACCTGTAAAGGTCCCTGACACTTTTATAAAAGGGTGGACTCCAACTAATATTTAGTCCCTGACTTGGAACTCCTTAGCACTTTATTTCTCTATTGCTTAGTCTTGGTTTTCTCAGTACTTAGGTGCCCTTTCCCCAAGTATGCAGTTGTAATGCAATATCAAAACTAAATTCTTGAAGGGTCTAGATACCAGCAGCTGACACATTTCTTATTCTTCCTTGGTCACCCTATATAGTAAATTATTCTGTAATTCATAACACAGATAGGAAATACTGACATTTGTGGTAGTTTCTTTCCCCACCAACATGGGTTAAAATTTATCTGCCTCTGCTTTAAGTATTATCCTCTCACCAGGTCTTTTTTAAAATTTAGCTGAATCCTCTGAAGATCAGTTAGGTCAGGGGTTTCTTCTCTAGTAGTTTCTTGTGAGGTGGAAGGCTCTGCTTCTTCCCCTACTAGCTGACAGGGGGATTTCAGTGTCCCCCTCTTCTCCCAAACAATACTCAGTCTGGAAAAATCTTTTATTCCCTCCTCTGTAAATGTTTTATAGGTTCTTCTGTCTGTGACTCAGTGTCTGACACCCTCTTCTTTTCCTTAGACTTGACCTGCATTAGTTCTTCAGTATGTGTTGTGTTCTACCTGTTTATTTCTCACTACAGAGATTTCTCTTTATCAGAGCTCCTGACTGGGGCCTTTCAAAACTTAAAAGACACTCCAGAGAAATGTCTTCTGCTAAAGTCTTACTTACCATTTCAGTCTTCCCTCATGGGCCTCTGTTTCCAGTCTAGTCTTACTCATCACCTATAGTAGTAGCTTCCTCTCTTTCATGAGGGGCTATAAGGTCTTCCTAGCCCTATATGCTCACCAATATCTTTGTTCCCAGAGGTCTACTAGTACTCCTTAATGAACCGCAATCTATTAATGTTCACAACTGTTGCCAGTATTTCTCCTCTGTTTCAGGACATGTAAAGTGTACATAATCATGGTCTGTTTATCCAGAAGCTTCATCGCTTTAAGCTGAGGGCATGAATTGTTAAAAATTACACATGGCACCATTGCTGCAGGATGTAGAACCCTTTCAGAGTTAGGATCTCCATCTGGGCAATGGGGTATCGTTTTCTGTCCCCTTGATACATACTACTGACAAAGTGTTTTTTTGAGTCTTTTGTCTACAAATTTGCTGCCCCTTTACAAGGATTATCATACTATCAGAATCCAATGGGCCCTAAAGTTCTACCCATTCACTAGTATTGCACACAATTTGGTAGTCATACAGTAACATAATGCAGTTTCAACCATTCTAGTAGAGATCTGATCATATACCATTGGTTTTACATAGTTCTCAAAATTCTCAGTATGTCTAACATTCATATCTGAAATAGCATCAACATCACAGAATCACAGAATTTAGAAGTACTGCGGTGATGGTGCTGCGGTAGCATTGTCGCCTCACAGTGAAACGTTGCCCTGTTCGATTCTCAGCTAGAGCGTCTTCTGTGTGGAGACATGCGTGAATGGGCGTACCTTCGTTGAAGGTTGTGCATCAGGGCTGGCAACTCGGCACGTAAAAATCTACTGCCAATCATTAGCGGACCGGAGTTCCGCTGTGGCGACCTCTAACCGGGAAAAGCCGAAAGACACAACATCAAAGAATTTAGAAGTGTGCCCCTTTTCGAACATTTAAAGCAAACTACATATATATATATATATATATATACAAATATAATATTTATATATATATATATATATATATATATATATATATATATATATATATATATATATTTCTATAGCTTACACTTTTGTTTTAACAAGTTATTTTTTCTGTCACTTTAAGAAATTTCTCCCTTTATATCAACTTTTATGGCACAAAATTCTCTCACAGCTAATAAGAAAAGGTTAGTGCTTTCACACCGGTAGGTGCTTCATCAGATCATAATGGACACAACTACACAAAGTATTTACAACAGACCATAATAGTTGATCAATAAAACAAAGCATGTGATTTAAGTGCTGGTTTTAAAGGCACAACATCATTTAAACCAGATTGCTTGTCAGCTTGTATTTTACTGACTTAGTTTATTTAGCTTTCTGTACTGTTTGTTCCTGTTTTTATATAGGGAAAATCAACAGGTTGTTGAAAGAGTGTATTATGGAACAACTCTATGATAAACGGAAGAACAGAATTACTAATGCTTTTGCTAACCATATTGATATCTTTGGCAATATGTATGTATTTAACTTTATGGTGTTAAAATTGCTGTCCAAAGATTTGAGAGGGGGTGATTTTGTTAACAGGAGTAGGACTGAACATTCGGAGATGAAGTGGATTATTAAAATGCAAGATGACAAGAGATCAGGTTTATATGATGTCATGCCTTTAAAACCGGCACTTAAATCAAGTGCTTTGTTTTACTGATTAATTGTATTATGGTATGTTATAAAAACTTTGACTAAGTAGTTGTGTGGATTATGGTCTGATGAAGTGCCTACTGGATGTGAAAGCGCTAACCTTTTATTAAAGTTTCATTGTTTTAGATGTGTTGGTCGGTCCTTTGTTTTTCAGATACAGACATTTTGTTTTCATTTGGACCTGCCTTTATCTACGTTACTGCTTGTTTTGCTTCTTACAAAATTCTCTCAACCAGACTAACAAAACTTTGACCAACTTTTGGGTCTGACTGGCATACCCAGCGTTTAATTACAACTCTGGTATTGCCTGTTTAAATCTATCCCTCTAGGTCTAACCATACAGATAATATGTTATTTACTTCAGATAACAACACTCGTACTATTTTGTTTTCAGAAAAAGTCCACATATGAAATTTGCAAGCTTTGGCCTCTGTTATTACCCCAGCTCTAGTAAGTAAACATTTCTTCATGTTTCATGTCCCATGAAAGATTGGAGGGGATCCTCCTCGCGGCTGTACAGAAAGTGTATGAGCCCATTTCACTCATCTGGCTGGTGACCAGCTTAAAAGCTACTATTCAAGCCTCTAAGCCCTTCTTCCAAGTAACTAGCCTCAGTGGAGGCATGATTTATGGTGTTACAATTGATTTAGTGATTGCTTGGAGGAGTTTTTCCACAGTAGCCATCTCATCAGCAATGCAGGAAAAGATTTTTTTTCCAGCTAAACAAGACACTTTTTTGGAAATGGGAAAATTTTTTCAGGGACACAGCATAAGTATATACAGCAGATGCACACCTCTGGAAATACAGCACAAGCAGAAAAACAACTAAAACACACCTCTGGAAATACAGCACAAGCAGAAAAACAACTAAAAGCAGGTACATTTCCCTCAGACTGCAGCATAAATTTCCAAGCAGCTAGTGGAAACAGATGTGCTGAATTTAAGTAACTGATGTGCACAAATATAGCACTTAACAACGTGAAGTTGTTTTCAGCACTACAGACCACAGAAAAAACAAACAAAAGTAATGTCTTTCTACAGGGGAGTTTTGTTTACTTGGCAGAGACAGGTTAAAACAGTACTTGAAAAGGATTTAAGTTGAAGTACATGTCCACTGCACCCACCAATGCAGAATATTAAAGCAGCTCATATGTGAGGCTTTGTTCTAAAAAAAAAAAAAAGTTTTATTTTACAGTATTTAAATGAAAGTCCAGTTTGCCAAAAACAATATCTATGGGCTAAACAATGCTGTACTTCGAACAATTCAGGTGCCGAATACAAACAAAATAATCACAAGGTCTCTAATTTTACTTCACTTCCATGCAACAAGACGACAGGTCTTTCCTCTGGTCAAAACATCTTGGTAAAAATGTCTCTTCTCAAGAACTGATGCCCTGGGCTTCAAGTTTGTTTCTCCCTTTGATTTCTGATTAGGGTTATACAACCGCTGCTTGTTATACACCTCTCTGGTGATAACCAGAGTTCCCCTTAATGGCCTTTTACACACATAAGCAATGCAGAAAATACAAATACCACTAAAGAGAATAGTCCTCTACTATTACTAAATCTGGAAGCGCACACACATGGTTCCCCTGAATTTGGTGGAACGTGCATTTGTTTGATAAGTGCTAGCACTTGTTCATAGGTTCATAAGTTTGCACTAGGCTATCTGCCCTGGGGCATTTATAAGCCTAGCCAGAGTGTGTGTGGCTTTCACCACCCCTTAGGATGAGAATACTACGCCCTTTTAGGGTTTAGTTTACTGTGCCTCTGTCTAGTAGTGACACAGAGATGACCCCCGGGGTAAACCTATGATCTCCCATCCACTCGTCAGGATTTCTCTTGAATAGAGTTAGTGAGGGGCTCTGCCTAACATGGATTGAGATTCTGTTCCAGAGTGTAGGGAGCCTCTGGGTTATGAATCTGTCCCTCCAGCACGTACTATTTATTTCTGTGTTGAGGTTTAAGTCTCTTGCTCTCGTGGCTCTAGTGGATTTGGATTTACTGAGGTGGAGCATGTCCATTAATTCCGGATTGGACATGGCCTTGTACGTCAGGCACAGATCACCTCTGAGTAGTCGGTATGCGACTGAATAGAGCTGGAGTTTTTTCAGTCGGGCAGCATATGACATATGTTTAAGACCCTTTATTCTCTTGGTGAGGAACTTTTGGGGTCTTTCCAACTGCTGCAGGTGTCGGGTAAGATACATCCCAAATGGGGCATTGTACTCAATCATTGGCCTGATAAGAAAAGAGTACAGGGGCACAATGACCTCTTTTGATCTAGATGTGAAACCCTTCATGATAAGGTGGGCAACATAGAAGGTCTTCCTAACCACTTTGGCAATGTGAGTGTCAAATGAGAGGTTACTGTCAACCTGGGTCCCAAGATCCCTGATTACCTCTTCCGTACTTAATGGATTACCACCTATGTGGTAATTTGTGGGCACCTTGTTTTTCCCAAAGGGTATGACTATACATTTTTTGGCGTTCAGCTTAAGGCCATGGCTCTGGCACCAATTATCCGTTTCTATGAGGCCTCTCTGAAGGATGTTTGTGTCCACTGGAGTATCAATTATGGCCCCCAGTTTGCAGTCATCTGCGAACTTTGTCAGCCACAATCCTCCTATGTTTGCCTGTACCTCGGAAAAATAAATGCCGAACAAGAGGGGTCCCAGGACTGAGCCCTGTGGGACACTGCTTGTGACTGGCTTAGAGTCTGACATAGCTCCAGCAACTCTGACCCTGTGGGTTCTGTCCTTGAGCCAGTTTGCAACCCATCTTGTGACATATGGGTTTACATTTAAGCTGGTGAGTTTGTCTATGATACCAGAGTGGGGTATTGTGTCAAAGGCTTTTGCAAGGTCAAGGTAGGCTGTGTGAACTGCCTTACCCTCATCAATGGCCTTAGTGACTGTTTCAAAAAGTCGATCAAGTTCAAAAGGCAGGATCTGCCTTTGACAAAGCCAAATTGGGTAGGATCCAATGTCTGTAGGTCCCCAATGTCTTTGTTTATGAGTTCCATAATGATCCTCTCCATAGCTTTGCAGACCAGGCTCGTCAAGCTTATGGGGCGGTAATTTCCAGGGTCCGTAGAAGCACCGCCTTTGTGAAGTGGTACCACTGTCGCGTCACGCCACTCTTTGGTGCGTATCCTGTAGTAAGGCTAAGATTAAACAGCAGCCTTATGTGTGGGTTTAGTTCCTCTTGGAGTTCATGTAGCACACAGCCCGGGACACCGTCCGGTCCCATTGATGCTGTGTTCTTAGCTTTAGAGAGGGTGGCTCTCACCTGGGCATCTGAGATGTTAGGGAGGCTACACTCTGCTGGGATAGTTATTTCTCCTTTTGGGGAGAAATTTGCACTGAACCTGTCTGCCAGAATGTTGGCAATGTCAGTGGGTTCAGTGTATTTTGTGTCATTTTGGACTAACTCTGAGCATATCTGGGAGTTTCCACCCAGGTTTCTAACATAGCTAAAGAAGGCCTTGTGATTGTCTTTTGTGATTTTTCTCTCAAAGTTGGCCTTGGATGATTTTATGAGTGATCGTAGTTTTTTGCTAGTACTGATCAGAGATGCCTTCCCTTTTAGGGATTTTGCTCTGTCATGTAGTAGCTTCCTCCTCCTGTTGTAGAGTTTGTTTATGGCTGGGGTCCACCAGACCGGGCGCCTGCCTTTGGGGAAATGGGTCTTGGTTTTATTTGGGATTGCATGATCCATGCATTCTTGAAGGTGCCCGTAGAAGGCATTTGCAAAGGATTCAGCAGTGTGGGTTGTGGTTTCCACTGGCCCAGGGGCCTTGAAGGATACCACTTCAGTCTTAAGAAGTGTGAAGTTGGCTTTTGAGAAGTTCTTCACTGTGGTCTTTTGTGCAGGGGGTGGGGGCGGGATGTGGATTTCCAGTGAGATTAATTTATGGTCTGATCTTACCAAAGAGGGATATACTTCCGGTGTGGAGCCTTTTGTCCCCATGTTTGTGATGATCAGGTCTAGTATATTGTCTCCTCTTGTGGGAATGGTGACCAGTTGTTCCATTGCATTTGAGTTTATGAATTTTAGGAACCTTTGGGCTAGGGTGTTGGGGCTTGAGTAATGTTCCCAGTCTATGTTTGGGTAGTTGAAGTCTCCCAATATGATGGTATTTGGAGAGACATTCATACTCTCCAGTGTCTTCAGGAAGGCTGTGTGGGGTTCCTGAGTTTGAGAGGGTGGTCTGTAGCATGCTACAAACTGTAAGGCTGTTTTGCCTATGGTTAGTTGCACCTGGATGGTCTCCGATGTTTCGTGCGTTGCCACTAACCTGGAGGTGTGGGTATCTTTGATGAATATGGATACTCCCCCTCCTTTTGTGGTTCGGTCCACGTTTTGGGGCCGGAAGGCATGATATGAGGTAAAACCTGATAGTGCTGGGGTGCTCTCAGGAGCCTTGAACCAGGTTTCAGTCACTGCACAGACATCGATGTTCTCCATACTGAGGAGGGCTTTGAGGGCGTGCATCTTGAGGTTTATACTTCTGGCATTGAGCAGCATTACCCTTAGTTTTTTTCCACTTGTGTTTTCTAGGGAGGTAGGTTTGTCCTTTGAACCTTGCCTAAAAAAGGCACTATGGGGGTGGCAAGAGCCTTGGCCAATATCCGGAAGCCCAGGGGTGACAGGTGCAAGCCGTCCCTTGCGAAGCAGCGTGGCTTGTCAAGCATGTCTTCCCAAGCAGGCAGACATTGGATCCCCTTAGAATGACACCAGTAATTAAGCCAATTGTTAAAACTGATAATTTTGTCTTTGTACTGTGGCATCATTCTTGGTGAGGGCAAGATGCTGCTCAGGGTCAGGGTCATACCGGCCTGGGCTACATAATCAGAGAGCTCCTCTATGTCTCTTTTCATGTAGTCCAGGGAGGTACGTCTCAGGTCGTTCACACCGGCATGTACAATGACTGAGTCATATTTGTACTTGCTGTGGAGTGACCTGAGTGCTTGTGTTATGTGGCGGATTCTAGCTCCCGACAGGCAGCTTACTGTGACCCTCTCCTTGTTCAGTCTGGTGAGCGGTACGTCAGTGTGTCTGACTATGGAGTCACCTATTATAAGTGTGTCTGGCATGTTGTTTGGCCTTAAGGGCTGTGACTGTATAGCACACTGACTATGTGTTGCATGTGCTATGTCTTGAGGTGGCGGTTGCTTGGGGGTGTCTGCTTTGGAGGCCTCAGTTGTTTTGGTAGATTTTTAATCAGCGCCTCCGAGTATGTTTTTGTGTGTTTATGTGTTTGGTTTGCAGTTGTGATAGTTCTATGTGAGACTGGGTTTGTGGTGTGCGTGGTTAACTTCTCCTCCTGACTGGTCTTGCCAGTACTGAATTGAGAGAGCTCAGCCTCCAGTTTGGCTATATAGTTGCATCTCTCGCATATATTTGTATTTGTTGGGAGGAGGAGAGGGTTGTCTTTGTACATGAGGCAGTTGTAACATTGCCTCAAGATTCCTAGATTCACCAGCTGAACAGGAGAGGACGCTAGCAACTGACCCTTGGACATGCTAGAAATAGTGAAAAAGATTGCTGTGTAACTGAGTCAGAAAGGACCTATAGGGAAATGGGTACTCAAGGGAATTTAGGTGAATGAAGTACTTTCTTTTGTTTAAGAGTGCTTTAGTTGTATAAAGAAATGCTTTAGGAGCAAGTGCTGAGCTTTTCAGATATAGTATAGGCTGTATAGATTGCAAGTAGAACAGTTCTAAGGGAAAAATTAAAGAGCAGACTTTACGGAGCCAGAAATAGTTTAAACTTGATTAACCGGCGCTGCCTGATGCTGCTCTATGAGCAACTTCGCGCTAAAGCACGCAAAAGCAGGCTTTATAGCAGGGGGTTGAAAAGAGCCAGGAATTGACCCAAAATGGCAAATAAACTACAAGTTGCTGGGCTGGAACCAATCCTCTAGGGACAAATAGGTTGCTCAGTGCTCCCCACTCCCACTGGTGAACAAAGAAGCTTCCTCTTATCCAAATAAGGGTATGGATAGCACAGGAACTAAGACAAATCCCAGAGATCAGCAAAATCTGAAGACTATACTATTCTAGTTCAGAAAAGTGGGAAAACAAGGATTTTTTTTTTCTTTTTCACAGAGAAGGGAGAAAAAGATAAAGTAACAAACAGTAAATGCTATAAAGTGGCTAGCGCACTTTAGTGTGTTAGCCTAACAATTAAATTAAACAAAAACAACTTTTTAAAGTGCTAACAGTATAAATTCAACACAAGAACAGTAAAAACAATATGCAGAGCTGTTTTATAAGTGAAATGCAGTCGAGATGCAGTACTTTAAGCGAAAGCCAGAAAAAATACTTATAATCCAGGAAAATCACTCTTTCACTCTCTGCTGCTTGTAGAACTCTGCAGGACACCACGAGGAGCTGTGCTGAGTCTTTTACAAGTAAAAAAGCACGCAAAAGCGGGCTTTATAGCAGGGGTTGAAAAGAGCCAGGAATTGACCCAAAATGGCCAATAAACTACAAGTTGCTGGGCTGGAACCAATCCTCTAGGGACAAATAGGTTGCTCAGTGCTCCCCACTCCCACTGGTGAACAAAGAAGCTTCCTCTTATCCAAATAAGGGTATGGATAGCACAGGAACCAAGACAAAGCCCAGAGATCAGCAAAATCTGAAGACTGGACTATTCTAGTTCAGAAAAGCGGGAAAACAAGGATTTTTTTTTTCTTTTTTCACAGAGAAGTGAGAAAAAGATACAGTAACAAACAGTAAATGCTATAAAACGGCTAGCACACTTTAGTGTGTTAGCCTAACAATTAAATTAAACAAAAAATTACTTTTTAAAGTGCTAACAGTATAAATTCAACACAAGAACAGTAAAAACAATATGCAGAGCTGTTTTTTAAGCGAAATGCAGTCGAGATGCAGTACTTTAAGCGAAAGCCAGAAAAAATACTTATAAATCCAGGAAAGTCACTCTCTCACTCTCTGCTGCTTGTAGAACTCTGCAGGACACCACGAGGAGCTGTGCTGAGTCTGTTACTGTTGTGTATAACACAGATAACCTAACTAAATGTCAATGGCATGTTTCATCAAAACAGGTAAGTGAGGTTTGGAGGGGGGGGGGGTGAGAGTTTTTTTTGTGTATGTTTGAGTGTTAGGATCATGGCTAGGCGAGTGGGATAGGTTTTGTATGTTTATATGCATGTATGTATATTTTAGGGTTAGATAAGGCGAGAGACGTATTGTTGGTAGTGTGTGTTTGCAAGTCGAAGTCTGTCTTGTGTAGTAGCAGTGTTACAGGAAAGTTTTTTAATTTAAAGTGTAGAATTGGAGGAAAGGACAGGGCTAATGTTAGCACCCATTACTAATGTGATATAGGGGGGGGCAACTGTGGGAAGTTTGATACCCTAAGTTAGGGAATCTGATAAGGAGAAAAGGCTACTGTTATTGTAGATAACTTATCAGAACCTCAGAAAGAGGCTGTACAAGAAAAATGAAATAATACCAGAACTGCACAGCAAAACTAACTTAACAATAAAATGAAATAAACCCATGGAAAGAATCTTTACCTGAAGCCCTACGTGATACCTGAATCTCCTAGGAAGGCAATCCCAAGATGCCCCAGCATACAATCATAGGAGGTCATTAGGCTACTGATTCTAGGGCCCGTATAAGCCTAGCCAAGTTTTATACGTATTTCCACGATCAGCACCTATCACCCCTGTCCAAGAAGGGCGTAGGTGGAACCCCTGAGGTGAATGTACGGTTACCCAACCAATCATCCAGTTTGCGTTTGAAGAAGGCCAATGAGGTGTTCTGCTTGACATGAAGCGGGAGTTTGTTCCAAATGTGTGGTAATCTCTGGGAGACAAATGTGTCCCTCCATCAGGTTATATTAATGTCACATACCAGGTTAAGGCCATTAGAGCGAGTAATCTATGTATCATTTGACTTAAGGATATGCAGCATTTCCAATAAAGCAGGGTCAAAGACTGCCTTATATGCAAGGCAGAGATCACCTCTGAGCAGTCTGTATGAAACATAATAAAGCAACAGTGATTTCAGACAGTTCTCATAGGACAGATGCTGAAGACCTTGAATTTTCCTTGTGAGGAACCTTTGTGGTCTCAGTTGCTGCAGGTGCTTGGAAGGGTACATATCAAAAGGGGAATTGTATTCAATTATCGGCCTGATGAGGGAAGAGTACAGGGAGGTTATAACTTCTTTTTTTCCTGGAGGCAATGCCCTTACTTATGAGATGAGCAATATAGAAAGCCCTTCTTACCTCTGTGGAGACATGGTGATTGAAGGTAAGGTTGCTGTCAACATGTGTGCCCAGGTCTCTCACCACTGAGTGAGTACTTAGGGTGTTGTTATTGATGTGGTTGTTAGCATAAGCATAATTCTTACCAAAAGGGATGATAATGCATTTTTTGCATTGAGTTTAAGGCCATGACTTTGGCACGTCATTTGTTTGTAAGACCTTCTTGCAAGATGTTGACATCATTTGGAGTTTCTATGCCCATTCCCAGTTTGCAGTCATCAGCAGACTTTGTCAGTCACAGATGTTTAGTTTTAGATTACACTTCGGAGAAACAGATTCCAAACAGTAGAGGTCCCACGACTGATCCCTGTGGAACATCACTGGTTATAGGTCTGCTGTTAGAGGTGGATTCCCCTATTTTGACTATATGGGTTCTATCAGTGAGCCAGTTAGTGACCCATCTAATGATAATAAGTTTATTGTAATCATATATTTGCTCTTTCATTTAAAATAGGGGAAATTGATATAACATTGTTTAACCTGGTGGGAACATTGCAGCCAATCTAACTTCTACTTGCCTCTAGGTCTTGTCACTGTCAGGCCCATACCTAATCTCTTCCTCATCTTTTCTTACTACCAATTCCCTAACAATTACTCTCGGACTCATACTTTAAATTACTTTTTCTTTTTATCTTTTCTCCACTCTTCTGAAAATAACCAATGTAAATATGTATATACTGTGTCTCACTCAGCTGTCTTCTCTTTCCTTAACTTAACCCACCTTACTATCTTCAATCTACAATACAAA
Organism: Protopterus annectens; assembly: GCF_019279795.1. Taxonomy (NCBI): domain Eukaryota; kingdom Metazoa; phylum Chordata; order Ceratodontiformes; family Protopteridae; genus Protopterus; species Protopterus annectens. The sequence goes on along the minus strand of NC_056731.1, from coordinate 42,774,834 downwards.
AAAATGCCATTACCATGTAAATGTTTTTCTACTCTAACTACTTATATTTATTATGTAATTGTGTTGATTCTGCAATATTATTTCAAAATTATAATTTGCAATTATAATTTTTCTCTATGTACTGGAGCTTTTCTCCTCGGGTCTCCACTGAAAATAGGCCTTGGCTCAGTTGGACCAACCCGGCTAACAAATGTCAAATAAATAAATAAATATACGGGTTGATACCTAACTGGTTGAGTTTTTCAATTATATCTGCATGGAGAATAGTGTCAAAAAGCCTTAGCCAAGTCTAGGTAGGCTGTGTGCACAGACTTCCCCTCATCAAGGGCATTGGTGACTGTCTTGAAGAAGTCCACCAGGTTTAACAGGCATGGTCTCCCTATGACAAATCCAAATTGAGTAGGGTCAAGTGTATGGAGGTTACCAATGTCTTTGTTGATAAGGTCCACGATGACACTCTCCATGGCCTTTGCAGATAAGGTTAGTTAGGCTAATAGGTCTATAGTTCCCGGGGTCAGTGGAAGAACGACCTTTGCGCAAGGGGATAATGGTGGCTTTTTTCCATTCAGCTGGGAAGAAGCCAGTGCTTAGACTATGACTGAAGAGAGTACCCAATGGTATTGCTAATTCCTGTTTGAGCCCATGTAAGACTCTGCCTGACATATTATCAAATCTCATGGATGCTGTGTTTTTGACCTAGAGAGTGCATTCACGACCTGTTCTTTAGAGATACAGGGTAGAGGACATGTGGTAGGGATGGGTATACACAGACATACATACACATGCACACACACCTCACCTCTGCACCATCGTACTCATGTGTGGTGACTCTAACACAACCCCCCCCCCCCAACCCTAACCCTAATCCTACACCTTACCTTAAAAAACCCTTCTTGTAACATTGCCACAATACGGTGGGGGGAGTTTAATGTGAAGATCAGGAAAGGAGACAGATTTCCTTTCTCAAACTTTTGTAGGTTCGATATTTGGGTAGTCTGATATTACACATTTTCAAACTTCTTAATGTCGCTATTTTCCATTCGGGATTAAGTATATTCAATCATACATTACAGTTTTACATCACATACATACAAACATATATGTGTGTGTGTATATATACAGTGGATATAAAACGTGTACACACCCCTGTTAAAATGCCAGGTTTTTGTGATATAAAATAATGAGACCACAATACATCATTTCAAAACTTTTCCCACCTTTAATGTGACCTATAACCTGTAAAATTAAATTGAAAAACAAATCTGTTAGGGGAAAATATATATAAAACAAAATAAAAAACTTGCAATAAGCTAGTTGCATATGTGTGCACACCCTTAAACTAATAGGTTCATAGGGAGGTACTAGGCTATTGCCCTAGGGCCTACATAAGCCTAGCCAAAAAGGTACCCTGGCTTTCGCCACCCTGCAACTATTTACTTGTAATTGTAACTGTAAACATAACACAACTGCAATGCAGATATCGAAGTATAGTAAAAGCTAAGGTACAAGACTCATTGCACCATTTGCATTCTACATTACAGCCATTAGGCATGTCGATCACTTCATAGTAAAAGTTAAGTTACAAGACATTCAGGTTTCATGCTGTAAGTACGATGTTCCAAGGACGTCCACCCTAAGCCAAATGTATATATAACCAGTCACATTATTGCTTTACAGTGCAGCTCACAAACTTTAGTTTTTTCCCCTGAGCTTTTTATAAATAGCCTTGAATCCACTTTTAGTTTCACATTGTGGTTTCTGCTACTTTATAGTGTAGCTCACAAACATTACTTTTTCTTCCCTGCGCTTTTTGCAGGGCAAGCCCCCCCCCCCCTTCCCTGCACCCCTGTGTATATAAATACACCAACTCAGAGATGCACTACTTTGAGGACTAAGGCAAAGTACATTAGATCACAAGTATTACTTTTTTCCTTGTGTTTGTTGCAAGGGAGCCAGTTACTCTGCACCTCAGGTATATAAATACAAATATAACTCCAAGATCACACTACTTTGAGGAAGAAGAAATTAATACTCGTGATGTCACAGGCAAAGCTGCATGACATGTCAGTCATGCATCATTTGCATGCTATATTAGTCAATAGTCATGTTCATTACTATGGCCACGCCCATTCCTGCATGAAACATCTGGGGGTGGTAACGTTGTAAAACATAGCCTGCAGTCTTATCCATCCATACTCAATCCCTTTTTATTTTTTGCACAAGCTGAGGTTTACACCGTCGGGTGGCTACCCCTGCCACGGTAGTTCATCTGTGTGTCACTCGTACCTTGGGCCAATTTTACAGTAGCCAATCCACCTGGTACATGTCTTTGGAGCATGGGAGGACATGCAGATTCCATACAAAAGGCTCCCCAGCCGAGAATCGAATCGGTAACCTCTTACTGTGAGGCGACGACACTGTAACTGCAGATATTTACACAAATCATGTGCCTAATTAAAACACCTTACTTTGTTGAAGCACCTTTTGATTTAATTACAGCATTCAGTCATCTTGGGTACACACCTCCCATCAATTAAAGAGACTCTAACCCCAAATAAAGTTCAGCTGTCCTAGTAGGATTTTCCTGACATTTACTCAGTTGCCTGCTACAGCAAAAGCCATGGTTCGCAGAGAGCTTACAAAGCATCAAAGGGATCTCATTGTTGAAAGATATCAGTCAGAAGAAGGGTACAAAAAAATGTCCGCAGGATTGGATATACCATGGAACACAGTGAAGACCGTCATAAAAAAGTGGAGAAAATATAGGACAAAGTACAGTTGTGTACACTTACCATAAATGTAGATTTTAGAGTGTGTATTCACTGTTGCAGTCATTACAATTGGGTTATCCTGCTGGCAGGTTGCCCTCAGTCAACCTGAATTCCAAAGTTTTGGGTCCTGCGTCAGTTGCTGTCGCCTCTTCCCTGACGTCAGTTCGTCAGGGGTATAAAAGATGCAGCCGACGCCATTTTATTCAGTTTTTCTTGCCCCAGATGTCAGGTGCCCCCAAAAGGGTAGGCTAAAATTATGTAAATAAAACATACATGCACCAAAATATGCTTTACCTTTATCTATAAGCAAATACACCACCTAGGTTGTATAGATTAGAGAAGAAAGGTAAGTTCCAGCAAAAATAAGGGGGATGGCAGGTGGGTAACCTGGACTGCAACAGTGAATACACTCGAACATCTACATTTATGGTAAGTGTACACAACTGTACTATGTTCTTCATGTTTCACTGTTCCAGTCATTACATTTGGGTTGAGTCCCAAAACTATGGTTGGGTGGCTGGAGCTAGACAGCATTAGGAGAGGCTATGAGGCCTTGCAGAACTGCAGTGGCAAAGCCTGCCCTGGATTTAGAGTAAAGAGGCAGATTGTAATGTTTTGTAAAGGTATGCACTGAACTCCAAGTAGCAGCCTCTAAGATGTCTTTGGTTGGTACTCCCCTGAGAAAGGCTGCAGAAGTGGCTGCAGCTCTGGTTGAATGTGGCCTAATGCCCTTAGGCACTGGTTTGCCATGCTGTGAGTAGCAGAAACAAATGCAGTGTCCTATCTACTTGGAAATAGTCTGCTTGGAGATAGCCTTTCCTTGTGAAGCTGTGGCATATGCCACTAGTAATTATTCTGTCTTTCTGAAAACTTTAGTTTTGTCCAAGTAGAATCTAAGTTGTCTGTGTACTTCCAAAGAATGCAGAATTTTCTCCCCCTTGTTCTGTGGATTTGGATAAAAAGTTGGCAAATGAATTGTCTGATTAAGGGCTACACTGGATACCACCTTAGGCATAAATGTAGGGTTTGTTCTCAGAGACCCTATCTGGATATAAAATGATAAAGGATTCCACAGCCATGAGAGCCTGTAGCTCTGAAACTCGTCTTGCAGAAGTTATTGCTAGGAGCAGAGCTGTTTTCCAAGATAAGAACTTTATATCCGCAGTAGCAGCTGGCTCAAAAGGAGGTAAGGTGAGTTTTTCCAAGACATAATTGAGGTCCCATGCAGGTATTGGTGTTCTCCTTGGAGGCCTTACGTTTTTGGCTTCTCTGAGGTACTGCCTTAATAAAGGATGAGAAAAAAGTGATGGCTCTGTATTGTAATGAAATGGCAGAGGCATGGATTTTAATTGATGAAAAAGATAGGCCTTTGTCCAGCATCTCAGTTAAGTATTGCAAAATCTGAGGAATATTTGGGACAGCTGTATCAGTTCCTTGAGCTTGGTTCCAAGCGCAAAATCTCTTCCATTTCCCAGCATAGGATTTTCTAGTACTAGGCCTTCTGGCTTCTAAAATGACATCCATCACAGCTTTACTGAGAGGCGTGGTTTGTATGGCGACATTATCCGCCATGCTGCCAGGTTTAGGGTCCTGAGTTGGCTGTGCAGAATCTGATTGTTTTGCTGGGACAGTAGATGAGGTATTTGAGGTAAGGTCCAGGCTGGGCATTAGGACAAGTTCCTTAAGATTGGATACCAGTACTGGCGTGGCCAGTCTGAGGCAATCAGAATCATTTTTGGTTTTTCCTGCCTGACCTTTAGGAGTACCTTGGGGAGGAGAGGCAGTGGAGAAGATGCATATACTGATAGGTTTGTCCAGTTGAAAGATAAGGCGTCCACTTTCCAAGCTTGTCTGTGATAAGTCCTTGTGCAGAATCTTTTTAATTGATTGTTTTGAAGAGAGGCAAATAGATCTATGTCCGGGCGTCCCCATTTCTTTGTTATCATGCTGAAGACTTGTGGATCCAGGTGCCACTCGTGGGGATCCATGAGGTTTCTGCTTAGTTCGTCTGCCAGAGTATTTTCCTTTCCTGGCAGGAATTGTGCCTGCAGATGAACTTGGTAAATCAATGCTGTGTCCCATAAAGCCATGGCTAGTCTGCACAGGGGATAAGAATGAGTGCCCCCCTGCTTGTTTATGTACCACATGACCGTGGTGTTGTCTGTCTTTATCAGTAGTTGTCCTGGATGAAGTAGGTCCTTGAAGGCTGTCAGGGCATTTTGAACAGCTAGCATCTCTTTTTGATTGATATGTAGATGCTTTTGGTTTGTGGACCAGGTGCCCTGAATGCCTCTTCCTGCCATGTGTGCCCCCCAGGCATAGTCTGATGCATCCGTCGTTAGGCTCTGCCTGGCTGGGGGTAGTGAGAAGGTCTGTCCCTTGCTTTGGTGACAAGCCTTTGCCCACCATCGAAACTCCTGTTGCAGGCAGGGAATTAGAGTCATCGTTTCCAAACTGTGGCAGTGTTGTGTCCAGACACTTTTTATGTACCATTGAATTTTCCTCATATGCAGTCTTGCACATGGAATTCGTAAGATGCAGGATGCCATGAAGCCCAAAGCCTGCAGAATTTTTCTTGCAGAATTTTTCTTGCAGATAACTGGGCCTTTGTTGCCATTTCCTTGAAATAAGTAGTCAGTTGCCTTTGTTTGTCTGGAGTGAGATAAGCCATCTGGGCAGTTGTATTTAAGCTTGCACCCAGGAATATTATCTTTTGAGAGGGTACTAGTTTTGATTTCTTTTTGTTGACTGTGTACCCTAGGCATGTTAAAAGTCTTATCACAAACGTCAGATGCTGTAGTAGAATGTCCTTGTTCTCTGCCTGTATGAGGCAGTCGTCCAAGTAAGGATATATTTGTATTCCTCTTTGTCTGCAGTAAGCAATTACTGGTGCAAGGAACTTTGTGAAGGCCCTGGGCACAGTAGATAAGCCAAAGGGCAGTGCAGAGAATTGGTAATGATTTGAGCCGGCCTTGAATCTGAGGCATCTTCTGCATGATTGTCTGATTGGGACATGCAGGTATGCCTTTTTTAGGTCTAAAGTCACAAGCCAAGCCTTGCTGCCCAGCACGGGCAGAAGCTGCTGTAAGGTCAACATCTTGAATTTTGGTATATCCAGGAAATTGTTTAGAATAGATAGGTTCAGTATTGGTCTCCATGCTTTGTCCTTTCTGGGTACCAAGAACAGTCTTGAGTAAAATCCTTGTCCCTGCTCTTGCTGTGGCACTTGTTGAATAGCCCTCATGTCCGTGAGAGCTGCGACTTGTTTTTGGGCCTCTTCCCATTGATTTTTTGGCAGGTTTAGCCAACCGTTTGCCCTTGGCAGGGTATGGAAATGAAACTTGTAGTCTTGTGACACTATGTCTAAAACCCATTTGTCCTGGGTTATAATGTGCCAATTTTGAGAAAAAAGTGCTAGTTTTCCCCCTAAGGGTGCTGCCAGAAGATAAGTGCTTGGTGCAGACAGAGGGAAGTCATTGGGACTGTTTCCTGTATGATTGTGATTTGTCTTCTCCACCTTTGGAGGTAGAAGCACTCCACTGCTTAGACCTGTAGGATCCTTGCGGCTGTGATCTGTCTCTGAGGCGTCTGGATCTACCCCCTTTGAGGTCTGTCTGAGACTGGAAAGGACCAATTCTTTGTAGGCCAGTTTCTGCTAAAATCTAGGTGGCTGTACCTGTAAGAAATCCTTGACCGTTTGCATAGATTTAGCTTTGTCCTCCATTTTCTTTAACACCTCTTCTGCCTTAACACCAAACAAAGTATCATGTTGTAAAGGAGCATCTAATAATTTTGCTTTAACATGGGCAGGCAGATTTTATTCCTTTAACCAAGCATGCCTCCTAATGACAGAACCTGTAACAGCGGCCCTGCAGAAGGCCTCCAGAGAATCAAACCCACATTGCAAAGTATGCTTTCCAACTTGTTCAGCTGCATGCAATAAATCCTGCATTTCTTTGTTTTCTGCACATTCTGAATTTGCCATCCTTTTCTGTTTAAGCAGTGTCATGATATATTGCTGATATTTGAGCATATGAAACTGGCAATTTAAGGCCCTTATAGCCAAAGTAGCAGATGTGTAAATCTTTTTTCCCCATCTATCCAGTGCCCTAGAACCCCTGTCAGAGGGGGTACGGCTTTTTGCAGTAGAAGCCTTGACCCCTTTTGGACCCTGAGAAATAGTTTCTGGGTCTGCAGTAGGGTTTTTGAAAAGGAATTTATGAGAGTCAGGGACCCTGTAGTATCTGTCCAGCTTAACAGGAGCTGGAGGTAAAGAGTCAGGGGTCAGACTAGACTCAGAGAACACATCATCTACAATGTCCAACACAGGTGGAATAGCTACAGGCCTGTGTTGAGGTAGTAAAAGGAAGTCTCTGAGCCTTTTCTTAGATTCTGAAAAATCTTGGCTCTCCCAGTGGAAGTGCTCCCTCATGGTATGCAAGGTTTCCCCAAAAGAGTAGTCCTCAGGAGGAGAAGCTGAAGGAATTGATTCTTCAGCATCAGAATCCTCATAGGGAGAAGGGAATATTCCTGATCAGAACAGGAATCAGAAGAAATGGAAACCTGATCTGAAGATTCATAGTCTGTCTCTTGCCTAGGCCTCTTATCAGGAGGGGGATGGGAACCCCTGATCAAGGCAATTAAGTCTTCGGCCATTTTGAGCATCTGTTTTTTGAGCATGGAGGCCTGTCCTTGTGGCTGGTGAACTTGTTTCTTTGCCTTTAAAGGTGTTTTAGTCTTTGAAGTCAGTTTAATATATAATTGTTTAGGTCTGAATACACCCTCAGAAGCCGATGCCTGCTCAGCGGCTCCGGACCCATCTGAGGGAATAATCTCCGAGGCTCCAATACCTTGAGTTTCCAGTGGCCTGGCCGACTCCATGTGGGAGTCGGTAGCGGCCTGTGACTCTAAAGTAGCGGGTGTCAGGGGCTGCGAAAGCGCCTCACTGAGAACCGGCCACTTGCTTAGGAGAAGCTTTGTCGTCGGTTTTGGACCTCAGTTGCCTGTCTTTTTCTTTTTCTTTGCGTTTTTTGTGAACTCCGTTAGTCGGATGGCTATCCGATGACATTGTATAATTAAATCTTCGCCCAAAATAGCTTAATGCAAAATTGTACCAACGCTTAACAGTGCGTTGGTTAAATCTAGCACAAAACCGACAACTAGCAACGTCGTGGTCAGGGGCTAGGCAGGGAATATAGTAAGAATGAAAGTCCTTATGAGGTATTTGCTTCCCACAAGAAATACAATTATTAACTTTTTCTGACATCGGTCTGGAGCAAGAAAAAAGTTTCCCCAATGGGGTACTTAGCTTTTAATGAAGACTTCGGATCTGAAACTCAAACACGAAAATCTCAGGAGTCGGCCGTCCGGCACTTGCGAACTGCTTCTGCTTCGGGCACCATGCGACAAGAAAGACTGGATAAAATGGTGTCAGCTGCATCTTTTATACCCCTGATGAACTGATGTCAGGGAAGAGGCGACAGCAACCGACGCAGGACCCAAGACTTTGGAATTCTGTCCGACTGAGGGCAACCTGCCAGCAGGATAACCCAAATGCAATGACTGCAACAGTGAAACACGAAGAACATCAGTGATGATGCAAAGAACTGGATGTCCCTCCAAAATTGATGAAAAGACAAGACAAAAACTGGTCAGGGAGGCTGCCAAGAGACCTACAGCAACACTGAAGGAGCTGCAGGAATTTCTGGCAAGTACTGGTTGCGTACTACATGTGACAACAATCTCCCATATTCTCCATATGTCTGCACTATGGGGTAGGGTTGCAAGACGGAAGCCTTTTCTTACACAGAAAAACATCCAGGCCCAGCTAAAATTTGCAGAACAATACATCAAGTCTCCCAAAAGCATGTGGGAAAATGTGTTACGGTCTGATGAGACCAAAGTTGAACTTTTTGGCCACAATTCCAAAAGGTATGTTTGGCGCAAAAACAACACTTTGCATCACCAAAAGAACGCCCTCCCCATGGTGAAGCATGGTGATGGCAGTATCATGCTTTGGGATTGCTTTTCTTCAGCTGGAACTGGGGCTTTAGTCAAGGTGGCGGGAATTATGAACAGTTCCAAATACCAGTCACTTTTGGCTCAAAACCTTCAGGCATCTGCTAGAAAGCTGAATATGAAGAGGAATTTCACCTTTCCACACAGCAATGACCCCAAGCATACATCCAAATCAACAAAAGAATGGCTTCACCAGAAGAAAGTTAAAGTTTTGGAATGGCCTATCCAGAACCCAGACCTAAATCTAATAGAAAATCTGTAGAGTGACCTGAAGAGGGCTGTGCACAAGAGATGTCCTCGCAATCTGACAGATTTGGAGCACTTGGAGCACTTTTGCAAGGAAGAAAGGGCAAATATCGCAAAGCCAAGATGTGCCATGCTGATAGACTTCTATCCAAGAAGAATGAACGCTGTAATTAAACCAAAAGGTGCTTCATCAAAGTATTAGTTTAAGGATGTGCACACTTATGCAACCAGCTTATTGTATGTTTTTTTATTTTTTTTATATTTTTTCCCTCTAACAGGTTTGTTTTTCAATTGGTTATAGGTAACATAAAGGTGGGAAAAGTTCTGAATGATTTATTGTGGTCTCATTTTTTTATATCACAAAACCTGGCATTTTAACAGGGGTGTGTAAACTTTTTATATCCAGTGTGTGTGTGTGTGTGTGTGTGTGTGTGTGTGTGTGTATGTATATATATATATATATGTATATACACACACACACACACACAAGTATATATACATATACACACACACACACACTTTTCAGAAGTAAATCAGTTTGGTCTGAAGGGTTGAATCACATCCTGACCACATCCCTGATGAAACTAATACAAACATTAAGCCCAATCACTATAAGTAACAGCTGGGAGGAGTACAACTGAGCAGCCAATGTCTGCTGTCTCCATTCTGAGTATGTGTGGAACCACAAGGAGCTTGAGAGTTCTACTACTTTCTGACAGCAGATGGGTAGTACACAATGGCCAGATGCCTGACAAAAAGACACTTGCTGCACTGCATGCAAAAAAAGCATTCCGAATGAGCATCGCTATACATGACATCCACCAAAGGGATTAGGGGGTAAACAAGCGACCTCCTTTAGCTCTTGACCATTAGACCCTCATCACTTCCCTACTCCATTAGGGAACTCAAACTTCCACTGTTGCCTCTGTCAGCCAGAGGATACCAGGACTGTGAAGCACAGTGGATAAAATAACCAAAATAACTGGAATGAGACAGTGTAAAAATCGTTGGTTGAAAATAGACGCAATGTTATTTTGAGTACCTCACATAACCACCACACTATCAGTGACAGTGTACAATGCAAGCAGAATGGCTACAGTTTTTGTAAATTCCAACTTACACAAACTTTGTTTTGTAAAGAATGCAAAAAGAACTTATCCGACTTCTGTATTATTATTATTTACGTTTGTTTTCAGGGAAATTCCAAATGGACACAGGTCTTTTTTCAGTGGAGGCCCAGGGAGAAAAGCTCCACAGAACAATAAATGAGCAGCAGAGTACATGAAGAACAATTGAATATACATACAATAGCAAATAATACATACTGCAGCAAACAGCTGTACATACAATATGAAACATAGTAATGAACAGCTATACCAATATCTAGCTAAAGGCTAGGAATAAAGATAGGATGTATATACAGATATTACTGAACTCATATACCTAAATCTTATACACATATATTGCACTAAACTCAAGCAGATATAAAGCAGAAGCTTCACACGAAGGTGGAACACGCTAGAAGGGCTAATGGGATGGAAGGGGGAAAATAGAGGAGACTGAGTGATTAGTATATGTGGTAGTGAGAGGATGCTAGGTGTAAGTCAGTTGGATATGTATTTGGAGTTGAGATGAAGTGAGGTAGTTAAGCATGTTGTAACAGGTTTGAGAGATTGAGTGAGGAGGGAAGGAGAGGATAAAGGGTGAGCCAGAGCCAGCAGAGGAAGGAATGCAATGATCAGATGGTGTGAGGCATGGTGGCTAGGGGAGGTAAAAGGAGGGTTACTAGTCGGGATTGTTGCATGGGCATAACCAGAGACTTTTTAAGTGAGCTTTTAGTGCCGTCTTGAAGTGATTGCAAGAAAGTAGTGTGGTTATGGGGGGGGGGGGGGGGGGGGGGGCTTGTTCCATAATCTGGATATGACGCTGGAGAATACTGCTTCTCCTGCTGAGTTCTTGGGTTTGGTCACTAGAAGTAGATTTTTTACTGCTGGAGTGTAGAGGTCTAGTGGAGGAGTAGGGCTGGAGAAGGTTTTGAATGGATGGGACTTTAAGAGGATGGTTTACTAACTTGTGGGAAAGGGAGAATTGATTCAGGTGAAGAAGTTGAGGAAGTTCAAGCCAGTCAAGTTCTCTAAGTGAGATACAGTGGTGGCTGCGATAAGACGCACCAGTGGCAAAGTTAGCAATTTAATTGTAGCAAGCCTTGAGCTTGTTTAGGTCTGTTTGTGTAAGGTAGGTAAGTATAGGAGAGGCGTGGAGTAAAGTGGAGATTAGGTGTGAATTGGCAGCAGAAATTCTGGCTGTCTTGGTGAGGAATTGTTTGTTTCTGTACAATGCACCTAGTTTTTTGTGAACCTTTTTTATGGTAAGAGAAATGTGAGTGTCAAATCTGAGACTGTTATCAACCTCAACACCAAGTAGTTTGGTGTGTTCTGTTGGGGAGATGACAGCATTGTCTTTGGCTAGAATATTAAAGTGAGGAATAACTGGGTTGGAAGATAAGGAGTTTAGTCTCGTTCGGGTTGAGTAATAACTGGGCATTAGATAGGCAGTTTTCTACAGATGAAAAGACTTCCTGTGTGATCTTGTGAAGTTCAGGTATATTTGGAGCGGAGCAGATGAGGGTGGAGTCATCTGCATACTGTATAAGAGAAGCATAATTGGTGGCTGTGAATAGATCATTGGTGAAGAGTGAGAATAGTAGGGGACTAAGGATGGAGCCTTGGGGAACACCGAGTGTTACAGGAAGTCGAGGAGATAGGTCATTATGCTAGACAACTAATTGTTGGCAGCCAGTTAGATAGCTGTGAAACCAATCAGTAGCTGATTGGGAAAAGGATACTTATACTACATTAGCACTACGAACTGGATGTGAACAGTGGAATACTCGTTCGCTGCCTCACTAGTTCATTGTTATACGATGTGCTGTTCGCTGCCTCACTAGTTCATTGTTATACGATGTGCTGTTTGGTACTGAGGGGGAAAAAATGCTAAAGCTGTGGTTACTGAACAAGAATGCCCCCCCCCCCCCAATCCATGAAGCTTCATTTTTGATTCTGATAGGACTTATAACCTGCTTCAGTATTTATTGTACTAGCTAGAAGGAAAGGAACAGTAACTCCGCCCGCCACCCAGTTGTGTGTGCGTATATATAGCAAGGAAAGCAGTGTAACTGTCGTAAGTACTTATTACATAGTTTTTGAAGACCAAGGAGCAAGACATGACCTCTTCTTATGTTGTTGCAGGAAAGAATGTAACGTGCTACAACATCATTTTATTTATTTATTTAGCATTTGTTTATCAGATTAGCCCAACTGGGAAACCAAGCATGCCCATAGAGGCCTATGGAGAAAAACTCCACACATAAATAAAATTGCAAGGATAATAATCACACAGTACAATTCAAGTAATGAAATTCAACGGGAATGTAAAATGAAAAAAAAAAGTCAAATACATTGATAAGCAATGTTTGGTACAGGATTATGAAATAGAAATAATTCTCAAGCTATCAACTACATAGAAAAGTTGATAAGACAAGTATAAAAAGTGTACCATCATTAAGTATATGATTTTTACGAAACAGTTCATAATTTGCTAGATACAAGTTGATGTAATTCATTGAAGCATACGAGTAATAGAGTTGACATAGCACATTACATGAACAGTGGTACAAGTCAGGGAGATACACAAGATGATGATAAACTGCTGGAAACGCACTGGATTAAGTGGAAACAATTCAGGAAAGCAGGTGTGCTTGGGCTTAGTACATTTCATATCAGGCAGGTGCAATAAATAAAATCTAAAAAAAAAAAATAACTAAATAAAAATGTGCTGCAAGTGAAAAGGTGTAGAGCTCACTATGTCCAACTATTTTTATTTTATTAGGTACAGTTCAATGTTTTCAATGAAAGATGTGATGGAAAATGCATATTTTTAAAAAGAAATTTTGAGGGGCTATCTTATCTGGACTGTTTCGCCAAAACAAGAGAGTCGGAGTTGTGCATGTTTGTCTGTACATCATTTTTTAAAACTTCTGACTCAGAAGCAAGGAAAAGAAAGGAGGTAATTAAACATAATATGATTAATATAAGATGCATGAGCTGACAACAATTCAAACAGTTTATCTTTTTGTCGTGTGCCTTACTGATCATCTTCAAATCAAATTTGCCAAATAGTGTATGACAGTATCTGTATTTACCACCAATCATGAGATAAGCTTCTGTTTTCACAAATGTCTTTACACACCAGTTTTCCATCATTCTTAATTCAATATTGTTGCTTGTTTAAAATATCATGTATGACATAGGCAATCATACATTTATATAAATGAAAACAAACCATACTGACAATTTTAGTTGCAAACATTACATTTCACAAACCACATTGACATAATTGCAGTTACAAACATTATACATCACTTATAATCTATCCAGCCATTGTCAGTCAAACATTACATAGCTCATTCAAATCCTGCCTTCTTTTAAACCTTGTTCCTCTGCATGTATTGCTCCCAGTTTTCTATCATTCTTGTGCATGGGTGATAAAACCCTGAAATGGTGCTCCTGTTATATATATTCCTCTTTGACTATATACACCTTCCCCCCAATTTGAAAAGCAGTAAGCCGATTGATAGTTTCATTTTTGTTCGAGAGTTCTAGCTGTGTGATGTGTGATTCTAGTCACTGCCAGTGTGCAGGTGTAACTGATATTCCCTAAGCAAATTTATGCAGCTGAGTTACGCCCGCACAGTATGTTACACTAACATACTTTACTTCAATACTCTAAGCTTACTAACAGCAGATGTTCTAATAGATCCCAGCTGCAGTAATCTAAGCTATTTGGACTACATCCTGCCATGAATATGACCAACAAGACAGCTTTTTAATGCTTAAGGAAGGCTTCCATGGGGCTCTGACTGAAAGGAATTCCCAGCCTCATAGTAAAGGCAGTTAGGCCACCAAAAGCTTCAGAGCTTTTTTGCCACAAAAAGGGGAGCAACAGTCCTGAAAGGGAAAATGCTAGGAAACAGTAAACAAGAGTAACTATATATACAAAGGTATACATATGTAAGTAACCATATTCTGGTAAGAGAAAACCACTACAGAAAGGGGGCTGGTGGAAGGGAATGGCCACTGCAATGGTATTCTATGCGAACATTACTGTTCTGGTACATTTACTTACAAAACTGCACTATGTTCAACATTGGATCGCTGTTGCAGTAGCCTAAGCTATATGTGTACACTATCATAGCCTAGAAACAAACAGGAAGGAGGAAGAACTTGAGACTCCAGAAGCTCCTGGAGAAATGTCCTAGCAAAGCCTGTCCCGGACCTGGAAAAGGAATCTAGTTTGCATTGCTTTGTAAATGTATGTACAGAGATCCAAGTTTCTGCATGTGGAATACTTCTGGAGCCCCATCCCTTTCCAGAAAGCCACCAAAGAAGTGAAAGGCCTGGTGGAATGGACCCTAACCCTGCCTGGAAGTGGCTTGCTATGGGTAAAATAGCATAAACATCTAGAAATTGTCTGCTTTGAAACTGGTTGCCCTTTCCTCTTACCTTTATAGGAGACAAACAGATGATTATCCTTCCTGAAGGACTGAGTTTTGCCTAGATAGCATCAGAGCGACTTATGGATAGCCAGAGTATGAAGAATTTTTTCTCCCTTGTTTCTGGACTATTCTCAGGGAAATTAACAGACTGGGTCAATGTAAACTCAAACATCATTTTAGGCATAAAAGGATTAGTTCTCAAAGAACCGCTGTCCTTGGGGAAAATGAGGTATGAATGACTCATCATACGAGCCTGTAACTCGCACTCTTCTAGCAAAAGTCAGAGCAATGAGCAAAACAGTGTTCCATGTTGTTGTTTTTCTTTCGGCTTTTCCCGGTTAGGGGTCACCACAGCAGAACTCTGGTCGGCTAATGATTGGCAGTCGATTTTTATGGTGCTGAGGTGCCAGCCCGATGCCCAACCTTCAACAAAGGCACTCCCATTCACGCATGTCTTTCGAATGCCACTTGACTGCGGGGAGGACATGCAGACTCCACACAGAAGGTGCTCCAGCCAAGAATCAAACGGGAGACCCCCTTGCTGTGAGGCGACAACTCTACCGCTGCACCACCGCAGCTTCAATATAAAACAGTGTTCCATGTAAAGAACCTTAAATCAGCCTGATGAGCTGGTTCAAACAGAAAAAGAATAAGCGTTTCTAACACAAAGTTAAGATCGCAAGCAGGGAGGCAAAATCATAAATCCCCCTTTCAAAAACTGCTCGACTTGAGGACAGGTAGAAAGAGGAGGATCCAATGGCAGACAAGCTCAACTGGCTGTCAAATAAACCTTGACAGAGGAATAAGAAAAGCCAAAGGACAGCAACTCACAGAAATAATCAAGAAACAGAGGCAGCTTGGGCTTAAAAGGACCCTGGGTCCTCGGAACAGCAGCAACTAGAAAATTTTTTGCACTTGCACATAAACTATTCCCAGTAGCAGGTTGTTTTATCCTCTTTCAATACATGATGCATGTCCTCAGAAAAAATGGTGCCTAAAAGGTATCAGAATTCTATCATCTGGGCAGTCAACTGAAGAGTTTCCAGTCTGAGGTGCAGTCCCCTGTCATTTGTGAGAAAACACAAACTCTGGGGAAAGCCTGTGGTGAGTGCATGTCCTCAGTTTCAAAAGAAGGGAGAAACCACTGTTGCCTGGGTCAAAAGGGAATTACCACAGCAATTTTTGGAGATGATTTCTGGATCTTTAAAAGAACCCCTGGGTATCAGTGGGAAAGGTAGAAAAGCAGAGAAGAATATTGCCATCCAAGTGAATGAGAAGACATCTGTATTCCAGGCCTGTTTGCAAGGAATCCTAGAGAAGAAATTCATCTGTCTGTTCTGAGAGGAGCTCTACTTGAGGTGTTCACACAGTTGGATCATCTCTTGGAAGATTCCAAGGTGAAAGTACACTCTTACCACAAAAGTAGATGTACATCTCTTCTCTGTTGCATTATTCCTTACATAAGGGATCTCCCGTCAAGGATAGCCCAATATCAGGACAGTATATCAAAGCCTTTAGTATTTCCAGGTGCCATACATCACACGTATGCTCCCTGCACAAAGCGTAGACCATAAATGTGACGTATGGATGCACAGACATCAGAAGTGAAAACACCAGGATAAACAGAATTTCTCTAAGGATCAAGAGGAACATGTGCATCCAGAAGGAGAGAAGAGAGAAGAACCTCCAGCCAAGGAGAACAGGTTAGAGCAGAGGGAGCAAGAGTCAGGGAGCAATTACTGCAACAGTGAAGAGGAGAACATCTACTGTTATGGTAAGATTTTACACAACTGTATCATGTACTTCCATATCACTGTTGCAGTATTCCTTATGTAAGGCAGAGTACAAAAGCTCAAGAAGAAACCTGAGAGGAGGATGGCATTGAAGAGCCCTCAAGAAACCCATGCAGGATAGACCTGGCAAAGCCAGCTCTACCCCTGGAAATAAAATCCATCTGAAAATGTTTAATGAAGTTATGGACAGAAGACCAAGTAGCTGCTTCAGGATTGGAACTGGTATCCAGTCCTTTGAAAAAAGCACCAGAGAAAACAACAGCTCTAGTGGAATACACCTTTACTGAAGAGGAAAGACATCTGCCATGAAATGAATAACAAAAAGAAATGCCTTTATAATCCAGGAAGAGATTGTTTGTTTAGGAACAGCTAAACCCAAAGACCTGGGATGAAAAGAAATAAAAAACACTCTGATTTGTGAATAACTTTAGTTTTATCCAAATAATATCTGAGCTGTCTGCGCAAGTCCAAGGTGCGAAGAACCTTCTGGCTGGTAGTCTGGAGAAGGAAAAAAGGAAGGCAATTAGACTGATTAAGGGACAACTTCTTGACCACCTTGGGCATAAAAGAAGGATCAGTACAAAGAGACACCCTGTCTCTGTGAAAACCTAAGAAAGGGAGGGAGCGCAATGACAGCCTCAAGTTCAGACACCCTCTTGGTTAAGTAAAAGCTAAAAGAAGAACAGTCCCCTCCAAGTACAATGTTGTAAAGAAGCTGAAGCAGCAGACTCAAAAGGAGCCCGAGTCAGTTTTCCAAGAACAAAACAGAGATTCCAGGAAGGCAGAATAGGCTTCCTGGGAGGCCTGATATGGAGGATGCTTTTGTGAAACTGTTGGACTTCAAATCTAGGGGCCAGAGGTGAAGTCAATGGTAGACAAGCAGAAATGATAGACAAGTGAGCTTTAACTGAAGAATAAGCCAAACCAGAAAAACCTGAAAAAGATCACACAAGTAAGACAGGACCAGAGGAGCCTCCACAAAAAGAGGTCACTGAAGGCGAAAAAGGCACTAAACAGAAAATCTCTTATATTTGGACAAATATAATTTCCTGATAGCGGGATTCCTGGCCTGAACACATCCTCAGAAAAAGGTGCCTAAAAGGGATCAAAACCCCTATTACACATATCAGTTGAAGAGTGGACAAGTGACAATGGATAAGTGTGATAGGTCCACCTGATGAGGTAAATTGTGATGATTACCCCTGGTCAAGTGAAAAAGAAAGGGGGAATCAATGTTGTCTGTGCCAAAAGGCAGTCACCAACAAGATTTTGGGAGAGTCCTGCCTTTTCTTGTGCAAGACTCTCGGAAGCAGGTGAAGGGGAAGGAAGGTGTACAGAAACATTCCCTTCCAAGGAAAAGACAGGGTGTCCACTTTCCAAGCCAGAGGAATTGGAACTCTGGAACAGGAAAGAGGAAGTTGTCTGTTCAGCGGGGAGGCAAAAAGATCTACCTGAGGAGTATCCCACCGATGGACAATGTCCGGAAACATATCTCTGTGAAGCATCCATTTGTGACCTTGTGTGCTACTAAACTGTGTTCTGAGTGAATGTAGAGAGCTTGAAGATTCACTTGATACTGGACAGCTAGATCCCAGACCTGAAGAGCTTAGCTTGCAAAGGAGGTAAGACGTTGTATCCCCTTGCTTGTTGACATACCACAACACTGTGGCATTGTTTGTGAAAACTCTGAGGGGCCCGGGATGAAACAGGGTATGAAATGCCTGAAGGGCAAGAAGTAGAGCCCTCAGTCTCACTGATGTCGATGTGGTCCGACCTTTGATGAAAAGACCAGAAACCCTGAACCTGGAGAGAGTCGAAAGAAGCCCCCCACCCCCCTGTCTGAGGCATCTGTAAACAAAAGTGAGGACTGAAGACTGGGGAAAGGAAGCCGCAGGTTGAGAGTAAGTTGATGACTCCAGCACTGAAGCTCGAGCTTGAGACAAGGAAGTAAGGGGACTAAGAAGTCTGAGGGTGACAATGTTGAAGCCACACGGACTTGAGGTGCCACTGAAGGTTTCTCAAATATAGCCTTGCCAGAGGTAGCATGGGAATGCTGGAAGCCATAAACCTGAGCCCTCTCTGAAAGTCCCTGGCTGTGACTGAAGCCAGAGGAAGAAGAGAGTGGAAAAAGGTAATGAGAGAAAGGGCCTTGGGGACAAGCAGAGATGCCAGCATGGAGATAATCTGGATACTGCAACCCAGGAAATCATGATTCTGAGCGGGAGTCAAGACTGATTTTTGAAGGTTTATGGTGAAACTCAGACTTTGTAGCAGGGAAATAGTAAACTGACGATCCTGAAGCACAGCCTCTGGAAATGAAGCTTGAATGAGCAGATTGTGCAGATATGGAAAGATCTGAACCTCTCTCATTCTTCAGAAAGCAATGACAGAAGTGAGGCATTTGGGAAATACTCCCGGGGGGCAGTAGAGAGGCAAAAAGGCAAAGCAGAGAATTGAAAATGCAAGGAAGAAACAAATAAACATTTACTGAAAAGGAGGTGGATGGGTTTATGAAGGTAGACATTCTTGAGATCCAGAGAGACCAGAAAGGCCTGGGGAAGCAGCAGTAAAAATAAGTTTTGAAGAGACAGTATCTAAAAGGAGGGGACTATGAGAAAGGTGTGGAGCCGAGACAGATCCAGAATTGGTCTCCAGGTGCTCTCCTTCCTAGTAGCCAGATACATTCTGGAATAAAAAACCCTCCCTTCCTGGGTAGGGGGCCCAGCCTGAATAATGCCCTGGGTAAAGAGAGAATGAAGCAGCAGTGGGAAGAGAAGAACCTGTTCTTGAGGATGTTGCTGAATGCTCAGACAGGGAGGAAGAGATTTCTAAACCACAAAATACCCCTGGTAAATAATGGACAGAACCCAAGAGTCTGTTGTGATCCTTAACCAATTTGAAGGGACAGGGAAAGACAAAGAGACAAGGAAACCTGGCTGAGGGAAAAGGGGAAGCAAACTGTCACATAGTACCTGGCTTGTCCTGAAAAGGAGGGTTCTGGGAAATAGGGGCCTGTGTAGATTTAGCAGGAGGTACATGTTTAAAACCCTTTTGACCCTTGGGTAAGACGGTCTGCGAACAAAATCAGATTTGGAAGGGTAATTTCTCTGAAATTTTGTAATAGGAGAAACAAAAATATGTTTCAGCTCCTGCAAGGCTTTGTAGCAGCAGTACCAAAAATATTTTTTATTATCCAAAGGGGCATGCAATAATCTGGCCTTAATATAGTCAGGTAAAGCCAAGAGTAACACCTCACAACAGAGCCAAATACAGTAGCCCTGGAAGAAGTATCAGCTGCACAATGACTGCATTTAATAGAGTGGTGGACAACTTGAAAGGTAGAACCCAACAAGGAAAAGGGGACAAAACCTTCCCCCAGAATCAGAAATTACCTGAGAAATATGACAGAGAAGGGCTAGAACATATCTGGTCATATCAGTCTGGTAATTGATGGCCCTAAAAGAGAGCATGGCAGCAGTGTAAACCTTTTTGCCCAGCCTCTCCATGGCTCTACTATCTTTATCTGAAGCCAGCAGCTTAGTAGAGGGAAAAAGCTTGGGGGGTTTGTCAGAGGAGACAGATAGCCCAGATGGATCAGCAGAAAAGCATTTATACAGAAATGTACAATCGTCAGGTACCTTGTAAAATCTGTCACATTTCTTTGGAGTAGATGCTGAGAATTAGGTGTTACCAAAGCTGCTGAAAAGGTTTCAGGAGGTCAGTCAAAACTGGAGGAACCGCAGAAGATTTTTGAGACTCCATCTGGAGAAGCTCATACCACCTCTTCTGGATATCAGAAACCTGAGAATAATCCCACTTAAAAAATTCCATCATATGGGAAATAGTGTCCCCAAAGGAGAATTCCTCTAACAGGGAATCTGAATTATGAGAATCCTCTTCCTCTGAACCACAGTCCAAGGGGGAATCTGACAAGAGTAGGCTAATGATTTTACCCCCAAATCCTGATCCTCAGAGGAGTCCTGCTCCCTAGGTCTTTTAAGAGGAGTGGAAGACCAGGGAGGAGCACGCACAGAGACCCCTCAAGAAGGATTTACAGCCATTAAAGTGTTAAGCAACCTTTGAGCAAAATTATGCCATTCTTGTTGGGAATCCTTAACTGCAGGGAAAATATGTTTGTTTTTTTTTTTGTTTCTTTTTCTATGGAATGTCTGCACGAAAAAACCTGGGAGGGTCAGACTCTTGTCGACACTCAATAAGCATAGAAGGGAGCTCCTTTCTCATTAAGATATGTGGAATCCCCCTTGGTCCCTCGGAAATTATCAGCCAAGATTCCTCCCCAATTTCTGCAGCAGACATTTGGAAAGCCTTCGTGGACATGTGAGAAGTAAGATCCATATCGGCTTCCAACAGGGTTGCAGCTGAGGAATCCAAAACAATGACAGGATGATCCTCTGGGCTTTCACTAGCCTTTAGAGAGAAGTCCAGAGAAGACTAGACAGAACAGGTGTCATACCAAAGCTTTTTGGCTTTTTTCTTGGCCAACTGCTGACCTATAGGATGGGAATAATCTGCCATAGCACCCTGAGCCAACTGCTAAAGACATTGGTTTTCAAGGTAAATTGACAAAGATGAGAGGCGACTACGTAGGGTCTTAGAGATAAACACTTGGCAGAAAGAACACTGTGTATGGTTGTGGGAAGCACCAGAAAGAAGAGACACTGGCCATGACGATCTTTATGGGGAATCTGCCTCCCACACATTTTCCCTTTCTGGATGACATGAAACCAATACCACTAAAAACAGGAGAGATAAGAATGAACCCCAATGGGGCATTTATTTGAAAAATGGCTCTGTAACCAGCACAGAAGAAAGGTATTTAGACTGATGTTCAAGCAAGTTCTGGAGTGTGTGCATCCATAAGTCACCTTTTATGCCCTACGCCTAGCACAGGGAGCGTACGTGTGACGTACAGCACCTGTAAATACTAAAGGCTTTGGTATACTGGCTGGATGTTCAGCTATCCTTGGCAGGGGATCCCTTACATAAGGAATACTGCAAAAGTGATATGGAAGGACATGTTTCAATTTATGGGTTTTGCACTGGTCCTACTTAGATAATCTGCTACAATGTTTTGCTCTGACAGAATGTATGAAGCTTGATGAGTCAAACTGAGCTGACCTTCCACCTCCTAGGCTATCATAGCAAATCTGTAAAGGGTATAACATCTGGTACTCTGTTTTTATGCACCATATCACTGTGGTGTTGTCTGCGAAAATTTGTAGAGGTTCTGCAGACCAGAGATTATTTAAGGCTTTCAAAGCATTTCTTAGTGGCATCATCTATTTGTCATTTATGTGCTTTTATCTCTTGTGTTTGTTCAACAGACCTAGACCTTCACCCCTTTAGAAACTGTTCTCCATGGCATGTCTGAAGCATCTGTTGTGACAGACCGAAGAGAAGATAGGAGGGAGAATGGGAGACCTGGATTCTGAGAGAACTGGTCTACTCATCAAAAAATCCCCCTCCTTAGAAAACCCAATATAGGGATTTAAAGAGATAAAAAAATGTAAATGCTGAGTTCAGACTGACCTGAGGTACTACTGACTTTTTGTCATGTAAAGCACCGTCAAGGGATTCATAAAACCTGTTTATCTCAGGAACCTGATAAATCTTTTGCCAAACAGCAGATTTTGAGCAGAAAAACTCAGGAAGATATTTAGGTACATCTCTGTTTTGTCTGGTGGAAGAAAAGTTCTTTCAATGGTAGAATCCAGCAGATATTCCAGGAAAACTATTCTGTGAGGATTTTGTGTGTTCACTTAAAACCCAAACTGAGTAAGAAATTCTGAACTCTTGTCAAAGTCTCTAGACACCTAGAAAATACGTCTACAAATACAATCCAATTACTCAAATATGAAAACTGTGAATGCCTTGGAGTCTACAATAAGCAATTAGTGGAGCCAGACAGTTTGTAAGTACCCTGGAGCAGTAGCTATCCAAAGGGTAAAACATAGAACTGAGAGTGTAAGCCAGATACAAAGTTTGCTAATGGAAATGTGATGGGAGGCATCTTTTAAGTCTAGCCTTACCATGTAAGCAAGTAACAGGACAAGAGAAGAGAGAATATGACAGATACAATTTTGAACTTTGGGACGGTAGATCAAATTGTGTGCATATACCTTTAAGAAACTAAACAAGGGCTTGCACAAGTGTACAAATACTGAGCATGTGCAAGCTAGACTGACATTTTATGGTAAGCTGCTGAGATGTAAGTCTGTATGCATATAAGGCCCATCTGTCAGCCAGTTTGTTTGTTTTTTATGATGCGGCTATCCATCCTGATGTGTTTCTATGTATTAAAGCATCTAAACTAAATACCTCGCCTGCTTGTCCTCTATGTTAGAGACGGGCGAGCGATATGGTATCAGAAGCGGCATGTCTAAAAAGGAAGAAGACGTTTGGCTAAAATGACTTAAGGCACTTGCTTGGAACTGGTGGAATATACAAGAATGAATCATTCCTACAATGTGCATACTTCACAAAACTAGTCAGAAACGAATTTCAGATACTAAAACTTGCTCACCACTATTTCTTACTTGTAAAATATGAAACAAGGTATACAGAATGTTCTAAATGATATTCGCATAAACTATGTACGATATTGATAAAAATATTCAAATTACATTGTAAAATGTTTGAAATACAGTCTGAACTGCATAAAACAAATAAAATAAGGGGAAACAACTACATTTTCGTAAAGCATGTATTTTTCATTTTAAGCAAAGATATCCGAGTTATCTTTGCATGTTTGTGCAGTCTTACAGTAAAGTTATTTTGCAGAATACAGCCATTACAGAGCATATTTCACAAAGTACAGTATTTCAGAGAGTTTATTGTACATTTGAATGTTATTACAAGCTCACAGCACAGTTTGTTCATACATAATCACAAGGGCCATATTTTCAGTTTGTTTGTACATACTTTGTGGGCATGGCAGATGGATTTTGAAAACCCAGTGCACTTGTGTTTGATCATAATATTGCTGAGAACTGTAGTGTGTTTGAGTAAGAGTATGACATTTTCATACAGGATTCATTTTCTAATGACGATGACCACACAAAGGCATTTATTCTGCTTAATTTAGATGGGTCAGAAGCCATAGAAAGGGAATGCTCATTTGTGTATGCACATGCTAGCTATACCAGAGAGGGGGAAACCATCATATTGTTGTACAGGCTGAGTCAAATGGAAGACCCAGAGCGCTTGAAACGTAAATTTAGAGAAATGTGTAACCCACAGACGAATGTTACAATGGAATGGCACTTATTTTATACAAGGGACCAAAAGCCTGGTGAAACTTTCGCAGCATATAAAACTGACCAGAGAAATGAGGCCAAAACATGCAGATTTGGTAATTTAAGGGATTAATTGATCAAGGACAGACTTGTGTGTGGTATAAAAGATGATGCTGTGAGAAAGATTTTGCTTCATGATTTAACTTTGAATAAGGCTACTGAGATTTGTCAGATATACAAGCTCACAGAAAAGCACACAAATATTCTTACAAATAAGAACAGCTCTAGTAGGCACAGTGACAAAGCTCATGTTGACAGTATGCAGCACATAGCTAAAAATAACAGGCTCTAGCACATGGCAACAGCTGTAGCCCCTGCAGCACCCACTGGTAAACCCCAGAGATTTCCAGCAAATTCCAGAGTTTGCACAGTCTCAGAGAAGCACAAGTGTGAGTCAGCAAACTCAAAGCATGGGCCCCAACCTAGTTTCATTGCCAAATGTCATAATTGTGGTGGAAGTCATGAATCTAAAAGGGAAAAAATGTTCAGCTTTTGGTCAGCAATACCAAAAAAATACAATAAATGGAATAATTTCAAGAGATTTTGTAAATCAAAAGGGAATAATTTCAAGAGATTTTGTAAATCAAAAGGTCCACATTCTTTTATTATGAGAAAACATCTTAAGAAACGAGTTGATCAATTAGAGAGCTGCAACCCTACTCTATGTTGCTGGTGTGTCAGTGCTTCATGAAACAGTTAATGCAGTAGATTTAAAGGATTTTTGCTTTTATTATCAGATGAGGGAAAACAGGCAAAAAGTGGAGGACATGGGCAAAGTGAAAGCTGGAATCCGTTCTCTGGCAAATCCCCACAAGTCTTCTCTGTCCAAAGAAAAAGAGACAGGAGAAACCATAAATTTTTTCACTTATTCTTTTCTTTTCTGGGGAGAATTCCTAGAAATAAACTTACCTAAAGCAGATACACTCACTCAGGCTCCCTTTCCCGTCTAAGTTGTACACTTGCATCCAGCCCTTCACCTAAGCCTAAAAAGTTTGTTTTTGTGTTATGCCTTAGCGGCTTGACTAGCGAGACACTGTTGTGTGATATATTATGTGTACTATGTTCTGTAGAGGATGTATTATTTGAATTGTGCTTGTGAGGTCTGTAACGTTTAGGTAAGCTTCTGGTAAGGACCTCTGCATATGTAGGTTTATGTGTTGTTGGTTTGGTGCATGAGGTGAGGTGTGCATGCTGGTAACCTGCGTAGTATCAGATAAACTGACTGGTGAGTGACAGCGCCTGGATTCTAGGTTCTTGATAGAGATGCATCTTTTGCATAATGAATTTATGTGGACTAGAAGAAATGAGTTGCCAGTGTAAATGAGGCAATTGCTACATTGCCACAGGATGCCCATGTCGACCAAGCTGGCTGGAGAAACTGTGGGAAATTGTCCATACTGCTAGGTAAGTTGATGTGGTCAGAAAACAGGGAGAGGACAGGAAGGACCAGGTAAAGTAGAGGACAGGAGAAGTGTCCAAAAATATGAAGGGCTAGTGGGTAGGATCTGTGTTGGTACCTCAGGAGCTTTGCTGAATGTATCACCTTGTCAGTGAGGTCAATCACGAGAACTCACCGATGGGGTACCAGCAGAGGATTAAGGGAAAATTTGCAGGTAGAAGTGTTTGTGTCTATAACCCCCAACAGTGTCCACCACTGCTTGACAATGCACGATGTGCAAACAAGTGCAAACCTGCACAAATATGGTGCTTATGTAGCAAATGAGAGCAAACTGATTTAAATTAACCAATAAAAAAGCTCAAAACTGAACCCTGTTCCCGCAACCTTCAATCTGAGGAGTTCTAATTGCACACTCCTGCAACTACGGGCAGGGGAACCCTCTCCAACAAAAGATGGCCTGGTTTAGTGTTCAAGTTATAACAAACAGAACTAGATTCACCAGGTCTGAATTTAGTCTATGCCACAGCAAAGTGTAACAATTTCAGAAAAAGAAGTTCAAATAAGCAGTGATATGGTAAAAATGCAGTTCAAAAGTGCAATATGCAGTGAAAAATTCTACTTAAGTTTTGGGGAGATCAGCAGATGCCTTGGCTTGATCAGATAAATACTGCAGAGCAGTAGCTGGTCACCAAACTCTGTGGAGTTTTGCTAAAACAAGTGCAAACATGGTACTTATGTAGCAAATGAGAGCAAATTGATTTAAACAAATTAACCAATAAAAAAGTTCAAAACTGAGCTCCGTTTCAGCAGCCTTCAATCACATGAGTTCTAACTACACACTCTTGCCACTAGGGTGCAGGGGAACCTTCTCCAACAAAATAGGGCCTGGTTTAGTGCTAATGTTATACAAACAGAACTAGACTCAACAGGTCTGAATCTAGTATATGCTATGCTAGGTCTGAATCTAGTATATGCTATGCTAAACAAAGTGCAACAATTTCAGAAAAATAAGTAATTCAAATAAGTAGGCACAATAAGCCTTCAGTCAGTATCTCCCAGCTCAGGAGGGAAGAGGCTATCCTCTCCTCTCACAAGAGTATAAACCACAAACCTTCTTACTGTAAAATAACTGTCCTGAAGCCCAAGCCCTTAAATGAGACAATTTTAGAACAACAGACACAGTAAGCCTTCAACCAGCAATTCCCAACTTAGAAGGATGTAAACTACCTCTCTTGTCACAAGAGTGTAGACTACAAAACCTTTTAATATAAAACAACTGGCCTGAAGTCCAAGTGCTTAAACCAAAACTAAGAGGGTTAGAATAACAGTTATAATTTAATCAGGTTACTAATAAGCAGTAATAAACGATGCAAAATAAATGCAATTGAACACTTTTAAGAACAACCAACAAAAGCAAAACAAAGAAAGAAAGTATGAAGATACATAAATACAGTAAAAGCAGCTAAATAAAGTGCATTTTTATTAAATCCAAAGGATGGCCTTGACCTGAAGACTACATTTTGTTTGCTACATTTTATAACAATATAGACTAATGTCCAAGTAGCTGCAGCAAAGAAGTTAAAACACTAAACCAAACAGCTATAAAACTGGCTGCAACTGCCGTAATCAAATGACTGCTGAGAATGTAAATCAAAAAATAACTGCATAACTCAAGAAAGAAATGCAAACAAAAATTGCTAGACATTCAGAAGGGTACAGTGTATCCTTTACCTGAAGAAAATTTCCAAAATCAAGCACTTTACATCTCAAGATGATACCTCTAATGTTATTAATGCTCTTGTATTCTTGCATACAATATTTATTTATTTATTTATTAACGGGGCAGTCTGATTGGGCACGTACAGTAATTATTTTTCAGTGGAGGCCTGGGGAGAAAAGCTCCCTCACAAAAGATGCATGTAACCAAACAAGATACAAGTTTGTACAAATGAATAAAATAATGAGACAAGACTAACTTATACAATGTAGATATACAACATATCCAGAGTATAACAATGGGAGTCCATTGATATAGTTCAGGGAATAAAGTTGGCAGAGTATAGCAAATCATGTGGAAGTTAATGTTAGAAGGGAAATATCAGCTGAGAAGTATAAGGAAAGAGTGAACAGAATAAGCTGTGGGAGGTAGAGGAAGGATCAGAGATATGGTTATTTAGACAGACTGATAGAAGAGTACTTAGTACTATAATAGTGAGCTGTTCATAAGTTGATAGGTTATTAGGGTACTGATCCAGAGGACCAGTAGCAGTCTAGCCTCAATATCGCAATTGTAGGTATCCACTGATATGATTAACTTACACCTAGTTTTTACCCCTTTTGATGAGAGCTTGAGTGGCCAGATCTGGAGTGTATTTAGAATTGGCCATCCATTCTTTCAGGGAGCTACTTTTCTTTATAGCTATAGGAAGTGAATTTCACAAAAGGGGGATTTTCTGGGACATGTATCTATCTCATCAACAAGTCCTATTTAAGTTTCAGTAGAAGATAAGATCTCATGAGCAGGTGTGTTTAATGTGCTATTTGTTTTGAAGGTATGTAGGAGGTCACAAAGGAATGGATCCTTTGAGGCTCTGAAGGTTAGAGCTAGACAGAGATCACCCTCAAGAGTCTGTACAAAACAGAAAAGAGAAGACAGCACTTAGAGGCAGTCTGGATAGCTCAAGGAAGACATGAAATGTTGTGGTTTCATAAGCTGGGTCACATGCTTAGGCAAGTACATACCAAAGAGGATGTTATACTTTATGTTGGGCTTGATAAGGGAAGAGTAAGAACAGACTGATTATCTTTCTTAGATCTGGAAGAAAAATCTCTGATGATTAGATTGGCTAGATAACAGGATTTCCAAACAGCGGACACATGGTTATCAAAGGATAGTTCTTGTCAATGAAACTGCCCAGGTCACTAATGAATGAGTAAGCTTTCAAATGGGGTGTCACCTATGTGGTAGATACATGGGTGCCTAATTTTGCCAAAGAACACAATGCTGCATTTCTTAGCATTTAGTTTTAGGCCATCATCCAGGCTCCACTTAGTGATGCACGTTAGTCTCTCCTGAAAAATCTCAGATATGCTAAAGGAGGTGTGGGGAATGTCTGTTATCATAAAAGAAATATGCTGAGCTCACAGACAGAATGCTTATACTTCACACAACAGGTCAGAATGTGTGTGTCAGTTTTGTTCTAAACTGCCTTCTAAATCCACATTACAAAGGAGAAGAGACAAAGGGAATATGGCTACTAAAGAAAGTACAGAAGACAAGCATGAAAGCATAAGGAATTCAGGCTGAGGGACATAGTCCTCATAGAATTCCCCAGAAGACAGCATAATATAGAGCACACCTGTATAACAGTAATGCTGAGACCTGTAGCATATCTGCAAATCACAGTCACCTTGGCCACATCATGTCCAGGAGAATCAATGACACCCTTTTGTAGTGTATCTTTAAAATACTGTATTCAAAGAAAAGGAGGACCACTTTGTACTGCACTAGGCCACTTCTTAACAAATGCATCACTACTCCAGTTACTGCTGTCTTGAAACAGATCCAAATACTTTGTGCATCTGGCACTAATGGTGTGAACATGGTTACCCAATAAGATTTAACTTCTAAAAAATCAGCTGTCCTTCCTTAGGGTGAATTTCCCCTTTTGCATAGAAACAGTAACCTACTGGAGAACCATTGAGGAATTCTGAATAAAGACAACTAGGAAGCAGTTTGACTTGGTGTTACAGGTTCTGGCGAATGGGCTATTTCACTGATTATTCTGTGCGAATCTAGGTTACTGTTATAGCACATTCCTCCTTTTCATCAAAACAGAGTGACCTCAGGACTAATTTATATTTACAGGGGTGCAGAAAGCAGAGATTCATGAATGAGAATTCTGACCTCCCCAAAAACACGTGGTCCTTTTTCTTCTCAAATTCGGTGTTTAAACTGTTATTGAAATAAAATGCAAGCTATGATATTAAAGAGGGTGAGTTATTTCACAAACATTCTAAAAATACCAGAGGCATCTAGAATCTGGAACAAGCAAATAAAAACAGAAGACACAGAATAAATTACTTTGAAAAAAAAAAACACAAACTGCCTGGTGAAATAGGATGGCTACAGAGATGGATCACCTTCAAAAATTTCCTTGAACTGTGTGACACTCTTAAATAGTGTGTAGAGAATTACTGCAAGACATGAAAAACAAGTGGGTGTATTAATATCAGAGACACCAATGGATTGTGCAAATCAATGAAATGATTTAGGAGAGCATTCATAAAAACACTGCGATGTGTATACAATGGTGTAAACATCACTGTAGCCTTTTTGTATTCAGCAATGGGCCTAACCTGCTGCTGCACAGTGCCCTAGCATGAAGACATGCAGGGCTGGCTCTACAATCATGCTGAAGGCCAATAAGGCCATCCAGGGGAAAGGCATATGCTATCAGCCATGTGCTCTCTCCCTCAGAACCACTTCCAGGAAGGCATCTACACACCAATCGATTCAAGAAATCGCTTAGCCATTAGATCACCACACCCAGCCCCACCACTTTGTGGTAGTGATCATGGCCAAAAGACTGCGGTCATCTAGCAAATATGAAGAAGTACATGTATCGAGGGTAGAGGAGTCACTATACATCAGGGATTATTCTAACCTTAAGGGCCATAACAGCACCCACAGCAGTAAGGGGATTGACGTGGGGGGAAAACTCTAGATACCGGGGATTACACCCCAATTAAGTGTCATATCAGCACCAACAGTAGAACAGGGATGGGGAAATGAACATTACACACCAGGGATTACACTAAATTTAAGTGCCATAATAGCACTAACAGCAGTACGGGGAATTGAGAGGTTGGAGAGAAATGGTAGACACCGGCGACTGCACTAAACTTAAGTGCCATAAAGGCACTTACAGCATTATGGGGATTGGGGTGGAGGGAAACACTAGCCCACCAGGGTAACTACAATTGTGACAGTGCCACTTAAGCTATTACAGGAATAGGGAGGTGGTGGGACACTAGCCACCAGGCATACTAGACATATGCCAAAATGGCACTTCAACTTGTACGGGGATGGGGGAAGAAACATTAGCCACCAAGGAAATCACACATGTACGGTAATGCCACTTAAACTATTACAGGGGTTGGAGGATGGAGAAACACTAGATAGAGGGAGCACAGAAAAGGTGACCGAGGAGTGGGTGCATGTGTGTGTGAGCCTGACAGAGGTGGGGGATGCCAATGCTTACATGAAATGCAGTTTACTAATGTGATGTACAGATCAGCAATGATCTGCAAGGTGTGGAAGTAACTGTGACTGAAGACAGGCAAATTAGCTTTTTATGAGGTCTTTCCTCATTATGACTAACCTGTCTCTGAACTGCAAAATACCATGTCGTGGGAGCAGGACCTTTTAGTACTAGCTTATGAATTCACAGCTTAGTTTTGCTGTTGCTTTTCAGTCAGCAAAATATCTTTTTGGATTTACAAAAATCTCTGCTGCTTCAGGGAATATTCTAAGACATTATTAATGGAGCCACTAAAAAGTGAAACATGTTCTTGCAGAGTTGAAGTACATTCAAGCAATAACATCCCTGTGGGTAACAACTGGTAAAGTGTAAGTTGAAAATTTGCTCATTTCAACAAGCTGCAAATAAGAATATGAGGTACAATGTATGAGGGAATATTCGAACTGTACACTGGAAAAAGGGAAATATAAATTTTAGTACTGGAACAGTTTACTACCAAACTGTCACATAAGTTTAGTGCATTATCTTGGACAAAGAAAAAAGTCCATAATGTAACGTTTGCAATGAATTTGTTGAAATCTGACCTACAAAGCACAATGGGACAAGGTCATCTTAATAGCTTATTGCTTATGTATATCCACAGATACATCAACACACCAGTCACAGACATTTGCTAGAAGGCACTGAGGCTGTACTTAGTTGGACACATGTTTTTGATGTCATCTGTGAATGCTAATCATTTTAGTACACTGACACCATTCTATTGCATCACAAATAATTAATGAATCTAATCAAAAGTGGCCCAAATAGCCTTACAGCCTCTGGCATATGGCCCATGGGTATTCACCCAGAGATCTGCAGTAGGCCACTGTGAGGGGCATTATCCCCCTTACGTGTGTGTGTGTGTGTGTGTGTGCACATGTGATGCAGTCCTCATCATCCCTGTCACACTTAGGCCGGCATCTCCAGATGCTCTCTGATCTCCAACTGGAAACCTAATGTTTGCAATGCACCCCAAACATGCAAGCCAATTCCTCCCCTAAAAGAGGCAAGTAGGCAAAGCGTTGCCAATCCTCAATCCTCCCTCCCCAAACCCGAGCTCTTCCATTACCAAAGTCAGTAATCAAACCCAGATTGCCTCGATTATAGTAAGGAAATTATCCCTCTCTGCCAAACAACTGACAAGGAGCAGTCTATTATACTGAGGGACAACTCATCGACACATAGGTATACAACAACTTCTTTTCAAGAATCCCAGTGATGGAGTGTGAACAAGTGTAACTGAAAGGTACCATCACTGATGAAGTAGTGTAAGAGAAGTTATTTGCTTTATGTAGAGAGGAAGATGATATCAAAGTGGTAGTCTATATGATACATGCCCATCCCTCCAACATGTTCCATTTTTGTTGCAAAAGAAATTTAGATCTCTTGAGCAGGTGTTTATGCCTGCACTAGACTTGCGAATGTACACTAGGTCTGACAGGATAAGGCCAGAGGAGGGTCTATATGAGAGGAAGAGATGCCCCCCCCCCACCAGCAGCAGCCTGTATAACACAGAGAAGAGGGACAAGGCCTTGAGTTTCTTGTTAAGAATGTATTGTGGGCATTCGTGCTGTGTCAAATGTTTGGACAGGTGCATACTAAAGATGGCATCATACTCAATTATCAGCCTGATGAGTTCCAGTGGAACAGAGTGGAATGATCATAACTCTGGACCTCAATGTCATATCCTTAGTAATAAATTGCTTAACGAATGACTTTCTTACAATACTAGACAGATGGTGATTAAAAGACAATTTATTGTCTACATAGGTTCCCAACTCCCTAACTACTGGATCAATTTTCAGGGGTAAGTTGCCAATGTAATATTTACAATGGACGTCCTGCTTGCTGTAGCATACTAGTATACATTTCGTAGCATTCAGTTTTAGTCCAAAGCTTTGATACCAGCTATTGGTTTGGGAAAGGCCCTCTGAGAGGATCTTGCTATCCTGTGGGGATGTTTATGATGAACACAAGTTTACATTCATCTACAAACTTAGCCATAAACTCTTAACAGTAGCTTTGACCTCTGAGAAGTAGATGCCAAAAAAGAGTGGTCAAAGGACTAAACCCAGGGGTATGCTGCTAGTGACAAATCTTTTTGAAGAGGTAGAACAGCCTACCCTAAACTCCTGAGTTTATTTGTGAACCAATCTGGTATTCAATAACTTACATAAGTTTGATATTTAGCTGGGTTAGTTTATGTACAATACTGGAGTGTGGGATGGTGATGAATGCCTTTGCAAGGTCTAGAGGTACTGTGTGTACTGATTTACCCTCATCCATTGTTTCAGTAATTGTCTCAAAGAAGTCATCCAGATTAAGATGGCAGAATCTGCCCTTAACAGACCCAAACTGGACTGGGGCAAGAGTTTTTAGGTTAACCTGTATCTCTTTCTATTAATTTATCAATGATCCTTTCCATAGCCTTACAAATGAGGCTGGTCAAGCTTACGAGTCTATAATTTCCTGGGTCCATTGACGCCCCAGCTTTTTTACAAGGAGGTAAGAGTTGCAGTTCTCCACTTTTCCGGCAAAAAGCCTGTTTGGAGGTTGACACTCAATAGCCTCTGTTGAGGGGGGGGGTCTTACAGGTCCTATTTCAGGTTGGCTATTAAGTAGCCTGGAATGTTATCTGGACCCACAGAAGCAGTGCTTGGCCTTGGCTAGTGCCTTGAGGAGACTTGTTCATGACAGGTTAAGGGGTATAGATGTGGGTATGAGATTTGGGAATGGGTGGGCAGATAACGTTTGAGAACTTTATCTGCTAGTAGACTGCCTATGTCCTCTGGGTCTGAGTATGTAATAACATTCACTATTAGCTCTGCACAGTGGTGGGCACTGTTTCTAACATAGTTAAATAAGTGGTTGTCCTTTGCCTGGTTGGAAATGTTTTACCTTGTATCTGGCTTTGGTTGATTTGATCAGGGTCCAAAATTCCATGTTAAGTTTAGCAAGTGTTTTTTTTTCATCTTGAGAGTTGAACATATTTTTAAGTGGAATGAGTTTTTTTTTTTTTTATACAGCCTGTTTATATTTGGTTCTTCCAAGGGGGGTTATTTTTGAATTTGGTGTTATTTTTACTTCAGAGGTGGATAGATGCATCTCTGTAGTTATTCACATGTGCATAGCACTTGGCAGTAAAGAATTCTGGCATAAGCAGTGGGATTATTGAGTTGGAAGGACATACTGAATATAGACAGGTTGTCAGTCAGTTTCAGCAGATTAGCCTTGACAATTTCTGAATACAGAGGTATTGGTGGATGTTTCTGGCTTTGGTCTTAAGGTGAATGAGGATGGATTTGTGGTCCAATTTGACAAGGGTGGGAATTACATTTGCTAGGGAGCAGATCTGTTCCATATAGGTGAGGGCAGTTCAGCTCTCTATCATGCTATCCAAACAATGCATTTGGTGCTCTCAGCTTTCAAATCCATGTTGTGTTGAATTCAAAATTCAGGGCTGCTGCAAACAGTCAGACAATATTACAATCACAATGTACGTTCAACCTGCAGACTAAGTAACAGGTTGTGAACAAGATCATCAGAGAGATGGACTTGTCTCTTTCAGACATTGTTTTGCCCAAAGCCATCATCACAACCCACTGGGTTGTCTCAGCATTCTGGCAAGTATTATGCTGAATATAAGACTGTTACAGATAGTGGCAGGCAGTGCCATGACAATGTGGTGCAAATAGGGCACCCTCTCCTCTCAACTTTGCAGGCTGGACAGTTGGCAAACATGCATTTAGATAGACTTGGAATGTAAAATACCTTATGAGTCAAGTAAAAAAAAAAGCTGACTTATGTACAGTCTAAGAATGTTAGGACTACCACAAAAAAAACTTATTTATCTAAGGGAGACAATCTGGTATCCAAGCAACTGCGTAGAACACAACTTGCAGATGAGTTATTCAGATTACGCAAAACCTTGCTACTTTAAACCTGCAAGTCAGTTTTTCCTCTTCAGCTGTAAAACATGTTAATATGCTGATATCGTTCTCAGCTACAATGCTCAGTTTTATTCTTATAATTTATTTTTGTCTCTGTTCTGCTGTATATTTTCAGGTGGAGTGCTTGATGACACTAATATTGTGTCTGTGCTACTCAAGTCTATTCTCGTGTTGCACATCATATGCTATTCAACCTCAAGCTGCTTTTATCATAGTATGCACCACATATAGTACTATGGACAAAGAAGGCTGAAGAGCATAAAAAACTAATAAAATAACCAAAGCACAGTCAATCCAACTATATCTGAAAATGGCAATATCAGTGACGTAAAGCGTGACACTTAGGATACAACTCTTCAAGACACTGCTAATGAAATTGTAAACTGCCAAATACTGGTTTGTTTATTCATTTAATGATACCTGCTCAGCATCCAAACCATGCTTTATTGCACAACAAGGTCCTCTTCTTCACATGCATGAAGAACTAAAAAAGCATGTCCTGCTTCCCTCTGCTGACAATGCACTATAAGATACTCCCAACTGTTTCATACCCATAACGCACTACTAAAGATTTCTTTCCTCATAAATGGTCACTTTGCTAAGCAAGAACACACCTCATTCTGCAAATTCTGCCCCAGCCTATAAATCATTTAATGACTATTAAATTTGCAGAAAATTGCAAGCAATATAATAAGCCTAGCTTGCTATGCATTTTATACCATTCCTTCATTATTAGGTTCATAGGTAAGTACTAGGCTATCTGCCCGAAGGCATTTATAAGCCTAGCCAGAATGTGTTGGCTTTCGCCACTCCTTAGATTAGTTCCCTGTGCCTCTGTCCAGCACAGCCACTGAAGTGATACCCGGGGTAAACTTTGTTTCCCATCCACTTGTCAAGGCTTCGAATGTTATCGGGCTTATTGCAAAATAAGTACTTTAGCATGAGTTGCTAAATTCTGGAACATATGTCCTTGTTCTGTGCATGCTACAGATACTTTCTTAGAATTTAAAATCTTCTTAGAATTTAAAATCTTATTAGATAGTCTAACAGATATAGCTGTAGGTCCTCAGTCATGGGGTAGAAGCTCCTCAACAGTCTCCTTATAAGGTTTGGTACTTGAAATTTTACAATAAAATAACAATGTAATTTCATTAAAACCAAGTTACTTTCAAACTGACTGTAATATCAGTATTAGCTGTGAGACTTGCTAAACTCATTGGGAAGTTAACACGTATGCACCAAAAGGGGCTTTATATCAGGTGGTTAGTCAACATTCTGCAGACTATTATGATGCAAGAAGTGCATAAAAAAAATCCCTTACTAATGATCCATTTAGATGCAGGGAAGGCCTTCAACAGAGAGCACTGGAGTTTTTATAGGGGGTAATGAAAAAAATTCAGCCTTTCCCAGAAATTTATTGAATTATTACAGCTGACATATGAAGAGGATGGAGCACAGTTAAAGAGGAGAGGGAATCTCACAAAAGCAGTGAAATTTGAATGAGACAAGGGTGCCAGTTTTCTCTGTTGCTCTTTACCCTGCATTTGGAGCCAGTTAAGGTAAGAAGAGATACAAGGTATTCCTTGAGGCAGTGGATATAAAATGATCATTATTTGCAGATGTTGTTATTATATATTTGTTAAATGTGAAGAAATGATGTGCAAAACAGTTTTTTGATCTCTCTAAGGAATTTGCAGATATTTCACAATATAAAGTTAATGAAAGAAAAACAGAGACAATAGCAGTGAATTACAATCCAACATGAGAACAGATACAATAATACCCTTTATTTATTGGGAGATTACCAAATGAAGTACTTGGGGTTATGGATAAAGAAGATGGAAGCAGGAACCTATAGAAGGATGGAAGGAGGAAAACAGGATGATTAGGGCTCATATAAAAAAATGGAAGATGCTATCATTGGACTTGGATAATACAATTCAGACTCTCTCACAACCTAAAAAACATAGGAAATAAAAATCTGCAAACACTAATATTAAATAATCCAGAAGCCAAAGAATGAACTAAGGTTAAGATAAGTGCTTTTGTTCCTATTTATTTCAACTTGGAACTTCTTAAGTTTCATGTTAAAACACACAGGAGCAAAAGCATTTACCTTAACCTTGGGCAATTCTTTGGTTTCTGGATTATTTAAAATTCAGGCTCTGAAAATGCTCATACTGCTAGTGTTATATATGGGCGGGCTTACTTGTATATTCCTGAAGAAAGGTGGTGGAATGGATTGCTAAAAGTGATTAAAAAATTCAAATACTGCAATAAGATGCCTAGGGTCATTTGGGAAAAATGCATATACAACTGGCACAAGGGAGGATTAAGTGCTGCCCAATCTAAAACTGTACCACAGAACACAACTGTATACTGGCTTACTTGATACAGCTTAAAGAATATACGTCTAATTGAAAGAAATGATACAGAATCAGGTGGGGAGGGTTGAATCCAACAGACAGGAATCTCAATATACAGGCAGATTATAACTGGTGACAAGTAAAACACAACGTGAGGCACTATTCAAAGTGTAGAGGTGAGACATACAGAGGATGGACAGCTAAAAGATTGGAAATTTGAACCATATCCAATAGAGGTGGGGGAGAAAGACAGTGGGACATCTCTATCTGTGCACACTTCCCTAAGGAAGCAGAAAGGTCTACTTTACTGGGACTAAGCTATACAAAAGTACACATTTCTTAAATCAAAACAATTTCAACAAAAATATGAATTTAGTAAACAAGAGTGGATGCTACACAGGTCAATGAAGGCAACCAGAAGGGTGATGTGTAGAGATTTTTAGAGGAGAGCATGCCTTCTATAATTAAAATGACAGAGACTAGAAGGTCAAAGGGCAGAGAAAGGTGAGTAGTGGGTAGATTATATTAAACCAGAAGGAGTCTGTTAATCATGACTGACCTGTCTAAACATGGGCTAAACTCTTGTCTGGGCTTATGAGGACCTCAGGGCCAATAGCCTAGTAACGTCCTATGATCCTATCACTTGAGGGGGGCATGGAGAAGAATAATTTTGAGCAGCTAATAAACAAAGACTGGCAGGAAATATGTGCACTACCTAAACAAATTATAAAACCTAGAAGATTCAGAATATTTTGGTGGATGGTCTAGATACAGCTTTCCAGATGGGCAATTTAGATGTCTTCTGGTTGGCCTAAGATGGACAGATGTGTCCAGAAGGTGAGGCTGTAGCAGGGGAAATCAAACTTGTTTCAGCCACAATGATAGTATGAGAATGACTTTGGCCTTGTGCATCTTGGCATTCTCCAAAAACATGAGAATAAGGTGAAATGAGGGAATATCATAAAGAGGACCTGTGAGCCTAGTGCTGATTAGGTTGAATTTAGAAAACCATTATTTTTTATAGAATGAACTCTGTTATGGAAAAGAAACATTTGGCAAGACAATGTGTCCATCTTGCATCTTGTGAATGTGATGGACTGTGTGGACATCAAGTGGGACTTTGGTTATCCTTAAATAATGAAACAGAACTAGGTTGTGGTTCCTTGAAGCCTTGAAAATTGCCACAGTGGGGCCCACCAGGAGCCAGTCATCCATGTATGGAAAGATCCTGGAACCCTGCAATGTGAAAGGTTGTACAACCACTTCCATGTGGTGGGCTTGAGTCCTCATGGAACAGATCGAAATTGACAAAGAATGTTGCGTATGTGGAACAGCAGAAACCTCCTCAATTTCTTTACAATTCTGTTGTGCAAATATGCAACTTGGTGGCTCACATACAAATTCCTTCTTACAGAGCAGGCAGAATGGACTGCACTTTCTTGAGAACCTAAACAAACTTGTAGTAAAAGTCTAGTTCTTGCTGGTCTAGGATTATCCTCTTTTAGCAGGTTTAAAACCTATTTCTTTACCACAGCCATCTAAGAGTGTGGAGGTCTGGAAGGAGGGGAAGTCTGTGATCTGGGGGGGGAGATGAAGAGAATGAATAACTTCTGGACACCACCTGTTTGGTGTGACGCCCATCCACGCTGACAAGTGGGCATGCAACCCCTGACTGCCTCCATAGTAGCATATTTAGACTAGTTAGCAAGACTGTGGACTTCATCTTGGGAGACCACAATTAACCCTGACCATTCTACTGAGGTTGACCACCTATGAGATGGCAGCTGATTTGAAAGTTGCCATGACCTCTGCAGCCTCTTCTAAAACCTTTAATGGCATTACTATTGGCTGTGACTAAACAACATTTGACATGGCCTTCATTGTGTCCTAGAAAAGGTGAACTGTAAAAGCTTAATTTTCATCTCAACTGTGGTGAGTGTCTCTTCTCTACAGTTCAGCTTTTACTGCCTGGATGAACAGCACGGTTCTGTCAAGAATATGTTCATATCATCAGTCTTTGTATCTTCCTTGAAATCTGTAACTTGCAGTCCTGTCTGGCACCTCATTGCTATACCAGTGCCCCTAGCCTAGGTAAGCCATCTGCTGCATTGCAAGCAAGGCCATAACTAGATTTGATGTACAGGATAGAACTGGCAACTGAGGTGACAGTTTATTCTTACACAGTCTTGAGTGTTTCTTTTAAAAAGCTTCTCTGAACCTGAGCAAATGTGTCATGAGTTCACTGTCTTGCTGTGAAGGTGGAGTATGAATAAACTCATTTCCCTAGGCAGCCTACCACCAGCAAATTTACTACAGCAATTTTACTCAAATAATGGCAAAGAAACTGCCACTAGAATTGTCAATATTTTCAATAAGAATTAACTACAATTAGCTGAGAAAGTATTATGGTGAATAAATTCTAACAAAACTAGAACGACTCCATCTAATAGCAGTGGGTATGGGTAAACTGAGCAGTAACTCTAGCAAACAGTTTGGACTTCAAAAGAAAACGAACAAAATGACCTGGTCTCTGTACGTACATAAACACACCCTACAGATATTCAAACGCTAACTACGATTAAGGAAGGATGCAATTATTCATAGAAAATCCTAATAATGAAAGACAGCCTGGAAGTGTTCACCTTAGCTAGGTGATATTTTGCACTGCTAAACATTGCTGAAGACAAGAGTCCTTGGGACTAGAGGATCATGGCTAGGTGGAAGATATTTTGATAGCCTGGGCAAGTTCTCATTGTTGGGCTATGTACTCGTTGCCCTTAGTTTCACAATTGACACAAATGGAACTTCCATCTTAGATATACATTCATACATATGCACACACAATACGCACATGTACAGAGAGCCTGACAAGTGCACAAATGCTCACCACCTCAGCAAACAGCAAATACAAGAAACCAATAAAACCGTTTAACTGCGACACATTGGAACAAATCATCCAAAGTTGTTCATTATTTTATTTTGAATGAAACTCAGTATTTCTGCAGGCACTCCTTAAAGCTTGCTATATACTACTGGATGCAGTAAATTTATATGAATATTGCATTGGTATCAACTATGAAACAGTTTTCTGGCTTGAAGGTGTGAGTGGTGGTGGATGCATTTAAAATCCATGTTTATATACACAGCAACATGTTTAAGAACAAATTAGTTTTCTAAAAACAATAAACATACTAAACAAAATATGCTTATTTTTAGGTACAAGCTGGACAGTATACAGCAGAAGAAAACAGTCATGTAATGATAATAAAGATCCACTAGATTATGTTCAATATAAAGAAGGGCATCTAGTGCTTTAAACTCTAGTTACGGAGTCAAGAACTCAAATGTATTACTCACTACTTCAGATTAAATGCCTAATGATCCTTCACTCGGTATGATTAATGGTCAATGTGAAGAAAATAAGGCTGCTAAAATTGTGTAACATTACTGAACAACTATTCAGAACCTGGTCTTCACCTTTTTCAAACTTATTACAACAGCCAAATCCCCCTTACATGGCAGGCTTCAAATACATTGTGGCATGGCATGATACTCCTAACCTTGGCATTCATGTTGACATTACCTGCTTAATGTTACTGCAAAAGGTCATCCTTCTCACTGCTACAGCAGAATCTCTCTTTTTCCCTTCCCATCCAAGAAATAATGCATTAAAAATATATTCACCTTTTGTGGAGCTTCTTGATATACGACGCTAGCTCAGATTACTCCTTATATAGGCATAGCACCACAATGAACTTGTTCTGGCATTATAGTGCAAGCTGAACTTCCATATACTAATTTTTACATCTCCAAATCAGTTTGTTTCACCGTTTTCTTTAAGGGCATCATATGCAATCCCTTGCTATTTCATACATTTTGTTACTCTTCTTTCTCTGTATTCTGCAACAACATGTCCTCCGGTAATCTTTTGCCATGCCTTTAGTTCCCATTTCCACTGTTTTGTTCTGAGACAGACACACATACTTCCAGCATCACTATTTTTCTCAAAGGATAAATGCCCTGCAGAACCGCTTTCACTTCTGACTTTTTCTGCTAATGTATCCTCCTCTCCCTTACTTCTCACAAGCTTTTTTTAATCACCACATGTTTCATGCTCTACTATCTACTTCCCATATACCTGCCTTTTGATTCACCCTCGGTGAAAACAGGGCTGCATTTGTTGTTTAATCAAGTCTGACTCTTCATGCTGTCAAGGACTTTAACACACCAGACCTGTCTGCCCCTATATTTTGCCGTTGTCCCCCTATTATTTTAGGCGTTGTCCAGATTTCTTGAGCTAAGAGGTTGCAAGTTATGTGACTTTTGGTAACTCCCTTGCTTTCTCTATTATCTAAACACAGTTTGGCTTTTTGACGTCTGGTACCTCTTACTCTTCTAAAACCACCCTGCATGTCTTGATCTATATATCAGTGGAAGGCTCTAGGGCTGTTAGTCTAGTAACCTCCTATGATCCAATAATCCAATTAAACATTAATTCTGTAGTATGTGAAACACGTCTGACTGATAATTTGAGGACTATTTAGTATATAAATACACACACACACACACACACACACACACACACACACACACACACACACACACACACACCACAACCCTACAGCAAAAGCAAAAGCAGGATATGGGGCATAGATCTTCAACTGCTAAGATAGCTACATGAAGTTGTATGTCATGTAGTACTCAATTCTTCAGTGAGATTGAATGTCACTTGGTCCACATTTTGTCTACAGAATTTGGTGTGAATACAAACCTCATGATCTCTGTGCATTTTTTCAACATCTTAACAAATATCTATGTATTACACTCTTTCTTGTTTTTAGCAGTAATGCAGCCTTACAACTACGCTTTTCACAAACATCCTCAGTAATATCTACCATTATTTTTTCACCTCAGTCAGCTCCACTCAGAAAGATTATTTAACATACTGGATTCATATTGTAACACGGGCACCCCTGTTTGCTCTGATTTATACCACTCATTCCCCCAGCACATATGGAAATGATCCATATTTCAACAC
The DNA here is from genome assembly GCF_019279795.1 of Protopterus annectens. Lineage (NCBI taxonomy): Eukaryota > Metazoa > Chordata > Ceratodontiformes > Protopteridae > Protopterus > Protopterus annectens. The sequence continues at coordinate 42,733,077 of NC_056731.1, read as the reverse complement.
ACCCACTGCAAGCAATAAGATTTAAAATAAAAGTAAATACAATATTCGCTCTGCCTTTTTTCTCCACACCTGTTCTTATTTCAAAGGAAAGCTTTCTTTTCACTTACTACCTCTTACATCTTTCTAGAGAACCTGTTGGGTTTCCTGTACCATCTATTTTTTGATAACAAACCATGAAGAATCTTCATCTATAACACCCTTGTGCTTTCCTCAACCTACAAATCCTGTCCTTTCCCTTTAGTTTAATTTACTAACACAATAATCCTAAAAATATCTATTCTTTCTACATTTGGATCTCTGAGCTCTAAAGATGACTTATGTGCTTGCAAATGTTCGTAAGTCCAGCTTTCTAGTATTTTGACAGTTTGACTGCATACATGCAAAGGTTTACAAAAAAGGGAGCACTAAACCATATATCTATTTTGCATCTTGCAGAAACAAAAAAAAAAAATCAAAATTACTCTAAAGGCAGTTTTGTCATTTTTGTTTTACAAAGCTGTATAAGCTATTGTGTGCAACAAAACCCTTCCTCACCCTCCATAGGAACCAAAAGATTTAGCACCTTTGCAATTTAACAGTGGTTCCACACAATTAATGCACCTAGTGAAGGGAAGCCTACCATGTTTTGGCCTGTGACACAGCCACTGCATTCAGAAAGCAACATTTCAACAAGCAGGTTCAATGCCCAATTACATAAAATGAAGCTGCATTTGTATCTAATGCAAAACCTAGAAAAATCTATCCATTAGGATCAAAGTAAACAAGTAAATTTCACACTGAAAATACATCTGTCAGATGAAAACATACACAGCTAAACTAATCTAGTACAAAGGCATCATCTGTTGGCAATCTTTCCATTAAAATGCATTATTATTCCAAGCAAAACACAACATAAACATGGAACTTCCATACATTTTAATTTATTTGTTAAAAATACATTTGCTCTATTTTATCAACATTAGATAAGTCATGAAAAAAATGAAAAAAAAAAAAAAAAAAAAAAAACAAACAATACTTGCAAATCTTTCTTTAAAATACTGCTTTAGTAATGTGCAACTAATAAATTAATAGTTATGCAGTTTTTTCTAAAAGAAAAAAAATCAGGAGTTGTAGAATATTATGCTTTACTTCAGATATAAAATGTTCAGAAAATACTATTTGTCTATTCAAGCAAACAGCGAACAAAGAGGAGTAAATGACGTGCCATTTGTACACAATGTGTACTTTCAGTGTCAGGTCACAATGATGGTTTTCACAGCCATGTATTTAATGCTGCAGCTACCTCCTGCGGTTAGTCCATTACCTAATGCAAACAGATATTACAGCATCTGAACTATTTACTGAAGTAAAAAGCAGCAACTTACCGTGCTCTCCTCTCTTCATCTTTCAGAACCTCATAGATTGCTACCAGCTGTGAAGGAAAAGATATCCATCAGATTTTTCCATAAAAATATATGCACAAAAGCATGCAGCGACAAAATGCCTTTCATGCACAGCAATCTGCAGACAAGCTTTCTACAGTAATGTCTGCTGAGCGAGCCTGCCAAAAAATTCTAAATTATGAAAACATAAAAATGAGGTTATTTATTTATCTGCACACTTATGTAATGTCATACATGGTACAACCAGGCAGACAGATATGTGCACAAGTTACAGTTCAGAAAACAGAAAGTGAAAAGTGCTGAAAGTCTTTGCTGTTGGAATGACCACTTTCTTATTATAGCCGATTATTTATTGGCGATGTGTGTATAACATATACCGTCTGAATAAACCACTTTCTTATTACAGCTGATTGTTTATTATGGCATGCTCTACTGATCACTTCTCCAAGTATACAGACGATATAATTACGGAACTTAAAAATAAGTCATAAGATACTGGCTGCACCGCTCCCCATCTCCTTCCTATTCCAAATGACTAGTCAGAGTCCTTTTAGCCTTATAATTTAATATCAAATGGTCAAATGTCAGAACAATAAGGTAAATTTTAATAAAATCTGTGCAAAAGTATAATTGCTTGTCCAATTAAACCTTCAGTACATTTAACACCTGCAACATAATCACCACTTTAATAATGACACTGACACAAAACTGCAACTTACTCAATATACTGCAGTATAAGAGAACAGGAGGGCTGAGAAGGGAATAACTTGGGAGGAACACGAAGGACCAATTAAAGCAGAATCAAGTGTGAGGTGTGCTCTTCCTTTTAGTTATGCGTACTCTTATCTCTTTCAATTCTTTGCTCCTCTGTCTGCAAAGGGAAAAGCAGACTGCTTTACATTACATAACCCCATATTACAAAGTGTCTTGCCCAGTGGTGCTTCACCTTGCATGCAACCCTTGGCTTTCTTGTTTGGTTCCCCATTTGGTGTATTTTCTGTGTGCTAGACTCTTCTGCATGCCCCAGGACATGTCAAGAAAATATAAATACCTCACAACGATTAGCTGCACAAAACCAAACAGTCAACAGGTAAAAAACAAGAAAAGTGCAGTTCCACGGCTGATAAAAGATGAAATTCCAGATCCAGTGTAGTCAATATATATGTTTTTATATATATTATGTTAATTAATGTAGTATAAATATTATATAAAATTACTTTCTCAAACCCCTGTTCTTTAATTCTGGTTTCAGGGGAACTACATCACTTAGACTGGAGCCTCTAAAAATATATCTAAATATATCGCGATTTTCAGGTCATTTAGAGTGTTGTAGAATTTTTAACAGTTTTTATGTATCTTGTTTATATATATGTTTTTTATGAAGGATTTTTTTTACTGTGGTTGTCTTTTTAAATAGCTCTCTTCCTGAGCACATTCACTACTGTTTTACATATCACATGACTAATTATTGTTAATTGATGGAGTATTTAAACGTAGTTTTTTGGTCTTTTTGTGATCTGAAGAAGCAATTGTTTGAATTGTGAAAGCGCTCATCTTTTTCATTAAACTTTTTGACTACACTGGATCTGAAATTTCGTCTTTTATCAGCAGTGGAACTGCACTTTTCTTGTTTTTCACATGCCCCAGGACATGTCAACAAGTGAACATGCAAGCTTCTAAATTGTGTGTGTGTTCATGTTCTATGATGGACTTGCATCCCTTCAAGGACTGGTTCTCTGCTTTCCTCTTAGTAAGTGCTAGGATAGGCACCAGCTCCCATGCGACTGAATAACAAACAATGCATGAATCAACACAGTACAAACTCTCTTCTATGGACCGTTGCAGTGTAACTTGCATTAGTTCTCCGTAATTTTTTGAAGGAATTAAACATTTCAATGCAAACATTAAACTAAACAAAAATGAAAAGATGCTCATCTCCTTTCAGTCACTTTAATGTTTTTATGCAGTTATACTATACAGACAAACACAAACAGTAGGTGCAATGTACATTTAAAATGAAACTTATCATAAGTCAGTAAGTCAGCTTCTTGGAACAGCTGTAGTGCTGTCACGCATGCAATTGACAGGCTAACTCTGTAAGCAGGCCTGAGACACTGGGAGGCTGGCCAGGAAGGAAAACAGCACCTACCGATGATGCAGACCTCTCAGACAGAGAAACAATGAGGAAGAAACAGCACTATTGGTCCCAATGGCATTACTACCACCTGTTTCCACAGATGCTGAATGTGTAAAAAGGATGCTTACTGAAACAATAGAGTCTTCGCTGTCATACAATAAAACTGCACACACCATGTCTATTTAAAGACAGTGAAACAACTTTTCTTAAATCTTGGATACAAGACACAACAATAAAATGCTTGCTGTGATGGTATGCGTCATGGTATATATTCTACTGCTCACTCCAATTCCTGCTCTGTATAAAGAGCGCTGGTTTCTGTTTCCAAGACTACAAATTAATGCTGTAATGCTGGATGAGAAATGATGAGAAACAAGGATTATTCCGAAAGACCAGCTTTATGATCCATTCCAGAGAAGAACAGAGGAAAATGTAGCCCTAGGAACAGTGGAAAATGGATAAATAAGACTGGTCAGACAGATTTTATTTACTTATATTAATCAGAAGGGTGAACTCACTCAAAAACTGATGCTTTTAAGGCTCAACAGGACCCAGACATAGAGCAGAGTTGTACAATATACAGAACACAGAGGAAGCAAGCAAATTAGATATACAGCGAGTAGCAAACATATGTAAAAAACAGAAAAATAAAATATGTAATGTAGTTCCCTAATATGTTCACCAAACGTTTCCACATAACATCAGTCAATATACTAATGTCAAGTGCAATCAACATGAAATAGAAACAGATGAGGGAGTTAAAGAAACAGAGAAAGTGAAGTGCGAAATAGTAATATAAATGTGTGCTGATTTACTTAATCACTCCAATTAAGATTTAACATTATTTATATAAACATATGTGTGTGTGTGTGTGTGGGCGCATGTGCACATGCATATACATACATATATATATATATATATATATATACACACACACACATATATACATAAGGTATCACATTTATCGTGCACAGACTACTAGGTAAATGGCGTCCATCTTGTTCATAGTTTACCAGGTTTGCAGAAGTGCTATTGTCTTCACTATTCCACAACCTGAGAAACCAATGATCTTTGATTACCAACCATAAATGAAAGTCCATACTACCTCTCAACCTCTTAGCTCAAGAAATCTGGACAAAGCCTTACATAATGGGGGGACAAAGGCCAAAAATAGGGACAGATTTTAAATATTGTTCTTATAAACTTAGGAAGCAGCTAGAGTAATAGGGTTTGTGTTAAAATGTATTGTCTTAAGGACATGAAGTCTGAAACTCAAATGTATGTCATTACTTACTGATTTCATTCCTTAGGTCATCCCAGTGATTTGCCAGAAAACCACACATTTTATGAGGAACAGACTGAAATTTTGAGGCAAAAATCTGGACATTCTGCGAAAATCTGTACAGTTGAGAGTTATGCGGCCCCCTGTTATTCTTGCAACGTTCATTAGCCTGTCACATAGATATTTCACAGTTCTTCTATCCTTTTAGAAAACAGAAAACACCCTTGACTTTATTAATCCCTTTGCCACTGGCACCACAAATTTAAGTTCCTTGTTGTTATTGTTTGCTGCTTGTTTAAAAACACGTTCTGTTTTATACCCCTCCTCTTCCTCTTGTCTATTACATTCAGTACAAGTTCAAAATACCAAGACGTTAGCATAGCATCTTGTTGGCCATTAAGCAGTGAACCATCTCCAATTTACTTTTGTATTTCTTTATGTGAAGGCCGCAAAATTCAAAACAGTATTCTGAAAAACTTCTTTAACAGAGGTCTATCAAAGACTAAACACTGCACAGATTTTCCGGTCTGAATACTCTGTCCCACATCCCTGGCCTCTTATTAATCTTGCATCAGGTTATGGTAGACTGTACAGCTAATGGAGTGAACAATGTTGTTGCCAGAATCATTCTCTCCAGGTACTGTGCTCAGTTTTAATGCAACCACCAAGCACATTCTTCCAGCATATTTTTTAATGTACAGATTTTGGTGGCAACTTTAAATAAGTCTTGCACCACTATGGTAGTCTTTGTTGATCTATCAAACATTCTAGCAATTCGATTACTAAGCATCCAACCACAACCTGCAGCTAATGGCAATGATGCAGCTTTTTTTGGGTGCTACCTACTGTATCCCTAAAAAATAAAGACTAAAGGACAAGACCCACAACAGATCCATTATGATTACGCATGCCCTCCATTCTCAAAAGACTGTTTCTGTCAATGATGAATTATCTTCAGGTGGAGTTATAGGTTCATAGGTAAATACTGAGTAATCAGTCTGTAGACTATTATACACCTAGCCAATAACAAAGAAGTTATGCACTCACCATAACGTTCCATGTATGTAGTCCATCTCTCCGAACATTATTACATGTGGGTTTGGAGCCGATCCTTGGCTCTGACTCGGCCGCTTAGAAACCCTGAAAACTTCGGATTGGCTTGTGGCTAATAGGTATCCCCATGATGCATGCGCACATTCCCCAGATCTTGTTTGCTACTAGTCTATCAGAATCAGACATGAAAAAGGAACAAAGGTCCGGAAAAATAAACTGTAATAAAAGGAGCCCTTGTGGCAAAAAAGCACTATAGAAAGGGAAAAAACTATATCCAGATCCTCCAGGAAGGGGGCTGGTGGGTGGGTTCATAATAATGTTCGGCGAGATGGACTACATACATGGAACGTTATGGTGAGTACATAACTTCTTTATGTTATGTAGTCCTATCTCGCCTCCATTATTAGGGACAGCGTCCCTAGCATCTTGAATGGGTGGCTCACTGGAAGATACTCCTGAGTACTGTGGAACCAAATGAAGCTCTACCCCTGGAAGTTAAATCCAATTTATAATGGGAAATGAAGGTATGAGGGGTAGCCCATGTTGCTGCTGCACAAATACTATCAATAGGTGTCCTGGCTTGGAAAGCAGCAGAAGTAGAGAAGGACCTGGTGGAATGCGCTTTAACTTTAAAGGGTAACTCCTTTCCCTGAGAACTGTAAATAAAGGAAATACAACTAGAGATCCAGTTTGAAAGTGCACCCTTGGAAACTGGCAAGCCCATTCTCACCTCAGCAAAGGAAATAAACAGTTGTTCTGATTTTCTAAATTCCTTGGTCCGGTGGATATAGAAACGTAGTTGCCTGTGTACATCCAATTGGTGGAATGTATACTCTGCTTTGTTGGAGTGATTAGGGAAGAACACTGGCAATTCAATTGTTTGGTTTAAGTGAAACTGAGAACAGACTTTAGGAATAAAGGAAGGGTTGGTCCGGAGAGAGACCCTATCTTTGTGAAAAATTAAGTATGGATGTTTAACAGACAGGGCTTGTAATTCAGAAACTCACCTGGCTGAGGTTATTGCTACCAGAAACAGAGTCTTCCAAGACAGAAACTTCAACTGACAACTATGGGCTGGCTCAAAGGGTGGCAGAGTAAGTCTAGACAGAACTAAATTCAGGTCCCAAGGTAGAATGGGGTCTTGTACAGGAGGTCTTAACATCATGGAACCCTTAAGAAAGGATTTGCACAGTTTGTGAGACATAAGACTGGAATCATTAATCCCCACATGAAAATTAGATATTGCTGCTAGTTGAACTCTGAGTGTAGCAGCCGCTGAACCTCGGTGAAAGAGTTCAGAAAGAAACTCTAGAACAATAGTAATGGGAGCTGTAAATGGATCAACTTCTCTATTGTGTGCCCAAATGGAAAATCTCTTCCACTTACTATGATACAATTTTCTGGTCGAAGACTTGTGAGAAGAGGTAATAATATGAGTTACAGCTGGAGACAAATCATGAAGCCTGACTAGTGATGGAACTGGAGCAGTCATGCTGTCAGCTTGCGAGTGTGGAGACTGGGGTGAAGAAAAACTGACGTGTTTCAGGAGGTCTAGCACTGGGTCCAGCGTCCATGGGCAGTCCAACAGGTGAGGCCCGAGAAAAGGGAACCAAATCTGACGAGGCCAGTAAAGGGGTGATGAGGATCATCTTGCTTCCCAACAGCATTGCTTTCTGTATAACCTTGGGGATGAGTGGAAAAGGAGGAAGAGCATAAAGGAGTCCCGGGGGCCAATCATGGACTAGTACATCTCTTGGAGACTCCCTTGGAGGGGGGATGAGAGAGAAAAAGGTGCTGCATTTGGTGTTGATGGGACTGGCAAAGAGGTCGCAGCAGGGTTGTCCCCACTTGTGAAAAATCATACTGGCTATTTTTTGGTTCAAGGACCATTCGTGAGGTAACAAAATTGCCCTGCTTAGCTTGTCTGCTATTACGTTGGAAGTCCCCGGGATATGCGTTGCAATGAGAAAGCTTTGGGAAGAAATCGCCCAATCCCAAACTCGCATGGTCTCTCGACATAAGAAATATGATCTGGTTCCCCTTTGTTTGTTTAGATACCAGGCAACCAACATGTCGGTCTGGATAGCTATGGTCCCTAGAGGGAGAAGGTCGTGAAGTGCTTGCAACAGTAGAAGCACCGCCCTCATCTCTAGGACATTGATATGCAGATGGGCCTCCTGCTCTTGCCATGTGCCTTGGACAGTCCTGCCAAGATAATGCCCCCCTCAACCTGAGAGGCATCCTTGATCACAGCGGCAACAGGTTGGTGTGGTACAAAGGGAGTCCCTGTGGTAAGATGACCTGGTTGAATCCACCAACGTAGGTCCTTTTTGCAAGAATCTGTAATCAGGATCTGATGATGAAGGGGCAACTGTTGAAACAACCACTGGGATGACAAGAGCCATTGGAGTATTCTCATTATGTAGTCTTGCTAAAGGTACCAAGGTTATGTTTGACGCCATAGTCCCGCGAAGCTGCAACACCACCTTTGCTTTGACTCTTTGAAGGGGAAGTATTCTGTAAATTTGTTGCACAAGATTCTGTATTCTGTCTGTAGGCAGTCTGGCTGACATCTCGACCGTGTCTATGTTTGCTCCTATAAAAGTTATAGACTGAGTGGGCAAAAAAAGAGGATTTTTCCCAGTTTATTGACATTTCCAAATGGGAACAGAGCTTGATTGTGGAATCTCTTGATTGAATTAGGTGATGCCTGGTGGTGGCGGTCAGGAGCCAATCGTCCAGGTATGGAAAGACTTGGATTCCCTGATGCCGCAAATAAGCTGTGACTACTACCATGCACTTGGTGAACACCCGGGGGGGCTGTGGTGAGACCAAAGAGCAGCGCCCAAAACTGGTAATGATTGGCTCCCAGCTGGAAGAGTAGGTAGCTTCTTGATGCTTTGTCCATCCTTATGTGGTAGTAGGCATCCTGGAGATCTATTGAGCACATCCAGCTGTCTGTCCCCAACAAAGGGAGTATGGATTGTAGAGTGACCATTTGGAACTTGGACTTCTTTACATGCTCGTTTAACCTGCTGAGGTCTAGGATGGGTCTCCAGTCCCCTGTTCTTTTTGGAACTAAAAAGAGCCTGGAGTATGTTCCGAATCCTGTCTGGTCTGCTGGGACCTTTTGAATGACTCTTTTTAATAGCAGCTTTTCTATCTCTATAGCCGCTTGATCCCTGTGATTGGGTGGTACATCTGGGATCCTTTTGGGAGGGCGTGGTGGAAGGGAAAAGGGTATAGAGTAACCTCTGGTAATGATGTCTTGTACCCACTTATCTCGAGTGAGATTTAGCCAGGCTTCTGGGTACAAGGACAGGCGACCCCCGACCGGCTCCAGAGAGGGACAGTCGGGTTTCCACATCAGGAATGCTGATAGGGATGGTCACGAAAGGAATCGCGACCTCCCTGATTTTGTGGGCCTCCCTTGCCTCTAGGGCGACGTCTACCATTATTTCCTCCTCCCCTACCTCTGAAGGAGGAATCACCTTGTGTGTCCTGGAAAGGTCTCTGTGATTTGAACCACATTTTGCCGCTCTTCTGTCCTTTAGGGTAAGGTCTAGAAGGAACGGTAAAAGGGACTCCCACAGCAGAGAGAGACTTTCCTTCCTGCTCACACATGGTGAGGGTATCTTTCACCTTGGGTCCAAAAAGAGAGGATCCGTCCACGGGAGCATTGGTGAATGTAGACTTGAAAGGCTCAGCAACGTTGCGTAGACATATCCAGGAATGTCTCCTTAATGAGACTCCTGAACCCGCCGCCCTACTCGCACCATCAGCTGCATATGAGATCAGCTGCATGGTGGAGTTAACAATAGATGTGAGAGTAGCCTACTGAGCCGACACTGTCGATGGGACTGCTTTGGTCAAGGTACCCTGAAGAGTATCTCCTAACTCCTTTAGGAGATCTCTCTGAAGTCTCGTAAAATGTGATAGATAGTTCAGCGATCTGAGTGTAAAAGCAGCTGAAGAGAAGATACGCTTCCCGTACCTATCCATCGTTCGGGATTCCTTGTTAGGTGGATGGACAGAAGAAAAAGTCTCTGCTAGCTCCTTCTTAGTGGCCACCGCCACCACCATGACATCAACAGGTAAACCCTTAGATAAAAACATTTTGTCCTTAGGGACGGAGAGAAATTTATTCAGCCTCATGGGGACCGGTTCCACGGCATCGGGAGTCTGCCATGCCTTCTGACTCATGAGATCTAGCAATTCATCAAATAGAGGAGACACCCATGAAGCTGAGGGTTGAGACCCAAAAGCCTTCAGGTACACTGACTCCTCATCAGAAGGGGCAACGGTGGGCCTGCCGCCTCTCTGCCTGAGGATCTCCAAAATGTCTGCAAAGGAGACATCTTCAGAGGACGACTTAGGGGACCCCTCCGACTCATCGAGGTCAGTGTCAGATGTGACAGACATCAGGGGAGTCTACAGGCTTCCACTTACATGATCTCTTCCGAGAGGGCTCCTCAGTGGGGTCTTCAGGGGAGGTCTCGGAAGATCGGGGACAACCCAAACGGGGGTCCTGAGGCTGTGAGTCTCTACCATCCCAGGGGAGAGAGGATGCTGAGACCGTAGTCGGCGCTTGAGGGAGTATAGCATTGGTACTCCTACGTGGTATGGATGAACTATTCAACAAGCTCCTCATCTTCACGAAAACCGATTCCTCTGGCTCTGAATCACACCCCGGGTCTGAGGACAGCATAGGCGCCGATGGCTCCAAAGGAATCTGCTCAGAGAACGAGCTCACTCGGGCCGACGCACCAAAAGGAAGACTCGGCACTGAAGAGGTTCGGTTCCAAGTGTCCCCCTCAGGCCCGACTGAAGAGCTTCGGACCCTAGACACTTCGGACGGCGCCAACAGTGTCGGAGCGGGGCTTGGCTTCGAGACAACCACCCGGGGTGCTGGAGCTGAGGAAACCACTATAGTCGGTACCAACAGCATCGGATCCAAAGGCCCAATCTGGGTTGGAGGAGGAAAAAGAGCAGGGTCGTTAACAGGAGTTTGTTTGGCAAGGCTGACGACTTAAGGATTCTCAGCACCACTCTCTCGATGTCTTCTTCAGAAAAGCTCCTGGAGGATCTGGAGGACAGTGTTGGAGACCTCGCTCTCTGTAACATAGGTGATTTTAAAGTAGGGGAGACCGGTGGAATGTCTGTAGACCGGCTCCGAAGAGGATTGCTGGTGAGCGGCACTGAAGCACTGGGTGCCGACACTGCAATGTCCGTGTCCAGAATCTTGATCGGCTCCGAGGACAGTGGAGCCGAAGAGACAGAGAGCATCTCTGATTTAGGTAACTTCTGTAGAGGTTCAGAGACAGAAGTTGAGGCTGGAGAAGGCCTTTTGGAGGTCTTCCCCTTATCTTTACTGGAAGAATGCGACCTAGCAGAGGAGGACAAGCTGGCTAGGTCTTCCTCGAAAGAAGGTTTTAACAATCCTTTTAAAATCAACGTATTCTTCCATTCCTGGAGCACTCCAGGACTAATGGAATGGAATGGCAAAAGAGACAAGTCTCTTGAAGATGTATGGCCCCTAAACAGTACACACAGACGCTATGTCCATCAGTGATGGACATTTTTTGAGAGCATTTAGAACACTTTTTAAATCCTGACTGTTTATGCTCTTTATGTCCCTTAGACATAATGGCAGTCTCAATAGGCAATTGAAGAGAAAAAGCAACACACTCACTCAACAAAAGAGGAACTAGACCCTCTGACTTAAACAGATCTAGCCCTATTTCTCACAACAAACAACCACGGGAAGTTTTACTAGGTTCTCGAACTTAAAATAACCTAGTGTAAAGGAAAGGGAAACAGACTAATACCTCTAAGTAAAATGGTATAATAAAACACACACACTCACGGAAACACACACAAAAAAGGCCAACAGCCCCAAAATTTTATAGCAGAAAAGTCAAATCCAGGAAAAAGTCAAGTCCGGTTAAATTGACACAATCGGTTATCACAATAAGGCTAACAGCAATAAGAAAAGCACTTCACAAGAAGTTAAAAAACTTCTAACAATCAGAATAATAAAGAACTAAATCACTTAGCCATGGCCAACCAAAAGAAGCTTCCGACTGAAGACGCGGCAAACGAGATCTGGGGAATGTGCGCATGCATCATGGGATACCTATTAGCCACGAGCCAATCAGAAGTTTTCAGGCTTTCTAAGTGGCCAAGTCAGAGCCGAGGATCGGCTCCAAACCCACATGTAATAATGGAGGCAAGATAGGACTACATAACATTAATCAGTAACCAAAGGTGAAATCAAACTATGTACCTCGTGTCAGTGAGATAAACACCTTAACCATTATATCAAACCCTCCCTCACTTTTCTTCTTTAAAAGCCTTTACAGTTATAGATAGATTATCTAGTTTAATAGCATTCCTCAGTGTGGTATAGAGTAAACAGCCTTGCTCAAAAACATCAATGCAGCACAGTTCAAATATCCTTATTGTCTAGTCAAGGAAAACAATTATTAAGGATGGCCCACTGAGTGTTCCCTGCTACAAACCTGTGCTGTTTACAAAATTTGTAGACTCCTATCCTCTTAAACAATTCTTGATACATCTTGGTAACTGCCAACTTACTGAACGCAAAGAAAGTCTGGCAGTTTTGTTCCCATGTTATGCCCCTTCTTCCACCACACACACACAGTGTACCAGGCAAGCATCTGCAACTGTCTGACCACTGCTGTAGTGTAGAGAGATGAAGTCCTCATTATGACCAAAGACATTCTTAGCCCACATGTTAGAGAACTGGCCTGTGGGTAGGAATAAGCACAGCCCTCTATGGGAAAGGTGTGTTTAAAGCCCCTGTGGTGGCCAGGAGTTCAAGCACAGACACACACAGTCTGGGAGAAGCACAGGCACGTCATCTGCAAAGAAAGGTGCAAGTAAATGTATCAGAGACATACAAATTGTCCTGATGTCAGTCTACAGTATGTGCACAAAGTGGGCTAAAGGGGAAGAAGCCGCTATCCCAGGATGTCACTACCACCTCTCTGTCTTGCCATGGAGAATCAGAAGGGGCATGAAGACACAGCAGATGGATGACAATAAGGGAGGCAATGTAAAGCTTAACACGCACTCTGAGTCTAATAGGGCTTCAAACAACTCTTCCAACTCTTTCCTCATACGTTTAGTGCCATTCTATTCAAACTTGAATCTTAAAGTTTTTCATGTTCCAGTCCACAGATTCCTTTCCTGATAAATACTGTGTAGACGCACTCCAAGATGTCATAGCTAAATGCAGTAATGCCATATTAACTCAGGTCTTAGAGTTTATAAAAGTAGAAAAACAATTACTATGGGGATATTGTTTATAATTTGTTTTCCTTTTTTTAGTTCACTACTTTCCTTTCAGCATGGTAGTTTCGCCCCACCTTCTTGTTTCATCTAAATACATTCTTCTCAATATAAAGAAATGATACAGTAAGATTCTATGAAACCGCTGGATCTCCAAGAGACTCACTTTGCTATGGCAGTATAAGGGGTAGTTTGTTACTTCAAGGGAGGGGCTGCAGGAAGCAAATGAAGCTGGTGAAGCTTAATGGAATAAGGTGTTCTTTACTACAGCAGGTCAGTAACCATTACCTGTAATCAAGCAGCAGATGTGATCACTCATTTAATCCACAGACTACCTCCTTATGTACCCTCTCATTACAGCCACGTTACTGATTATATACACCTCAGATGTGTGACCTGCAGTCAATAAGGCCAACCTTAGATGAAATGGGACCCTAGACAAAGGACTCCATGGCCCCACATGGCATATTAGCCCCCCTGCACCTCCCCAGTGCCCCTCCCATGTCTTCCCCATCCTAGCCCCACAATATCCAGATCTTTTTCACACTTTGTCTTAATTCTTACCCCCAATGCTTTTAACAGTCCCCAATTGTCCAAGACTCCACTGTAACAAGTCTGAAGGATGTAAATTAATTAATTACAGTGGGGATCCCAGAAGTCAAAGGATTCTAGATGCTCTGAGGTGCATTTTAGAGCTTTGTTTACAACTTTTTGACTACAAAGATTAGGAAAGAGGGGGTTGTAATTTACCGGAGAAAACTGGTAAAGGATCCAAGGTATTAGCTGCAAATAATTAGACAGGGAAATGTAACAGCATGGGAAGAGGCTAAATATTCACTGGGACTGCCTTCCCTATCAAAGAATGCTATCAGAGTATAGACAAAGAGAAAGAAAGAGGGGGATCTTATGTGAAAGACCAGCACTGGTAGAGTTTTTACAGATTCATAGACTGTTACTAGGCTAACAACCCGGAGATCCTTTTTAAGCCTAGCCAGGTTTTCCCAACATAATAATGATTCCCTGTATCCAAATAGGATATTGAGTACCAGGCATTTATAAGCTAACTCGGTTCATAAGGGACATGGGTGCCAGGCCTGGTGCAAATTTCCTATTCCCTATCCATTGTTCTGGGTTGAGCTTAAACTGGTTAATAGACAAATTCAGCTTCACATGGATGGAAAGCCTGTTCCATAGAAGGAGCAGTCTCTGGGACACATACCTGGATCTCCAGCATGTTCTGTTTAAGTTACAGACAAAATTCAGGTCCCTAGACCTTGTACTTCTGGTACTTTTTGACTTACAAATATGTAGCAGATTCATAAGTGTGGGGTTTATAGATGCCTTATAAGCCAGGCATAGATCACCCCTCAACAAACTATAGGAGACTGAGTAGGGAAAGGGCTTTAAGGCACTCTGCATAAGGCAGGTATGTTACGCCTTGTATTCTTTTTGTAAGGAACCTCTGAGATCGCTCTAGTTGCTGCATATGTCTGGTCAGGTACATACCAAAGGAAGCACTGTACTTTATGTTTGGTCTGATAAGGGCAGAGTACAGTGGGATAATGACCTCTTTGGACCTAGATGCTATGCCCTTACTTAAAAGTTGTGCAAAATAAAAGGATTTCCTCACCACTGTGACCCAATGGTGGTCAAAGGTAAGGCTACTATCTATGTGCATACCCAGAACCCTGACTACTAGGTCGACTCTTAGGGGTGTATTATCAACATGGTAATTAGTCAAGATGGTTGACTTCCCAGAGGGTATAATTATGCATTTCTTATCAATGAGTTTAAGACCATGTTTTTTTTAATAGTTGAATCTAGAACAGAAGCTGCTATTCAAAAACAGATAATTAGTACGGCATATAGAATACTGCATGATTACAGGTTAGAAAGGATTGGGAAGGGAGACTGCTAAGCAATTCACAAAGAAACAATAGGATGATATATGTATGACTCCCAAATATGCAAGAAAGTCCAGAAGTTTTAGGATTTTTGCTTGGAGGTATTTGCATAAGTATTTTTTATACCCAAAGCAGACTCCAAAGAATTTGTCCTTGGGTAGATTGCAAATGTTTGAGGTGTGATGTTGAAGAAAGAGGTAACTGGGAACATATTTTCTGGGAGTGTAATGAGTTGGCAGACTACTTTGTCAGAGGTACTGGGTAAGCAAATTGATGTAACTAAGGAAACAATTATTTTGAGCTGTGACACAGAAGCTGAATTACCTAGATATAATAGGCCTTGCTTAGTTTAATTCTGGTGGCTGCCAAAAAAAGCAATTAGAAAATGGAAATCCAAGTCTAAACTAACTACATAAGTAGAAATGAATATAGTAACAGAAATAAAAGAACTGGAAGAGGATCTTTAGAAAACAGTAGGGGCAAATTACATAGAAATGGGAATTGCGGGAAATGCATGCACAATAATGACTTGGTGTAGGAATTAGGTTTAAGGGAAGGCAGGAATTGAAAGAACTATGTAATACTCGATTGAAAATGACTGTATAGAAGATTACATGTGATGTACGATGTTTGCAACTGAAAATATGACAATATGGTTTGTTTTCATTTATATAAATGTATGACTACTTATCTCATAAGTGATAATTCAGTAAAGATATATATTTTTAAAAAAAATGATGGCCTGAACAAAAATTCATAAGTAAGGAATCAATCTCATTTTGTCTTTCAAGGAAAAACAAGCTGTGTCGAAAGCTTAATGTTCAAAGCCAACAAAACAGCAGTTACCAAATAAACTGAAAAGACAAATGCAAGTCCATATAAATTCCACCTGCGAATACCGTCCTTAAAGGGATAGTTACTTTTTACATACCGCTCTGGTGTTAGACTGGGATGAAAGTAAAAGTACAAATGGCCAGCAGCATATATCATGCAGCTCTCTGAGTATTGAGAGCAAAGCAAAGCACATGGACACAGACCAGGGGGAGTACATTCATATTCCATGTAGAAGAAACCACAGCCAAAAAAAAAAAAAAGAGAGTACTAAGTGCTCTTGGTTGGCAACACTACTCAGAAGAACTCCCTGCCAATGATCATTTGCTGTCAATCACATCTTGCTCAGACCACCACAGACATTCACATACTGATTAGAATACTGATGTTTGACTGTCATGGAAAGTGAAACCATATGGCTAACTTGCTACTTCTAGATAAACTGCACTCCCAGACACACACACACACATATATACAGTCATTTTCATCCCAGACAATCCTTACGCTCATCAGTTATAGACACTTTATTGAATGCCCACATTTGCTGAATATAAATATCTCAAACCCTGACTGTGTTAAAATAACCACAGCAAAGTATTACAGCTGACTTTAAACAAATGCACACTACTTCCACAAAACCAGAAAAATTGCTGCTTAACTTGAACAAATGAGGACACTGACATTAATTTTCATTCACAGGCAACCCCTGTGGAATTTATCTTCTGAACTCACTGCTGTCAGAATACAATGTGCAACCTGTCCCCAAGCACAGACATGCATGTGCGAGCACACACAAACACACACACACATGCGTCTCAAGCGCTTATCTAAAGAATCAATGAAAAAGCTAAAATGTAATGGTGGACTAAGGACCAAAATCAGTGACACTTACTGTCATCATATACTTACAAGCTTGCTAGAACAGGCTTTGCATTAGCATGCTTTTCTGAATACTACTAAATTTGAAACTCAAAATGACTGTAATCTTTACTGAACTGCCAGAAAAATACAAATTTTTACAGGGAGCAGATCAAAATATGATGAAAAAGAAAAAAATCAGGGAGAGTTGGGACCATCCATACCTCTCAACTGTACAGATTTTCACAGAATGTCCAGATTTTTGCCTCATATTTTTGGTGTGTTCCTCCTAAAATCTGTACCTTTCTGGCAAATTGCTGAGGACTGAAGTAATTAAATAATGACAAATATTTGAGTTTAAGACTCCACATCCTTCAGAAAATTCATGCTAATGCAAAACCTATTATTCTATCAACCTTCTAAGTTTGTAAGAGCAATATTTAAAATCTGCCCCTATTTGTCTCCCCATCATTTTAAGCTTTGTCCAGATTTTTTGCTCTAAGAGGTTGAGAGGTATGGGACCATCCATGCCCCCTATACTATATACAACTACAGCCACTTGCATGGTTGGACTGTAAACCTCAAATAATTTACTACAATCACATGTAAATAAATTCAAAATAAATCCCACACAGGAATTTAATTTCTCAGTTCACTGTTGACTGAATACAGAGTGCAATGCAACACATCACCATCACATACGTCTTAACCTCTTTTCTAAAAACTAAGAGAGAAATTAAAAAAATAGCAGTGCACAAAAGGCAAAAGATAAATTGCCTTCATATACTTAGAAATTTACTAGAGGCTTTGCATTAGTATATTTTTGAAGGCTATTTGAAATTCAAATGCCTGTCGTCATTATTTAATGATTGCAATCTTCGACTTGCAAGCAAAAACAATAAATCTCATGAGAAACAAAACAAAATACAACACAAAAAAATCAGCCATTTTGCAAAATCAGGACAACTGAGAGCATCTATGCTCCCCACACATGCACATATATACACACACACAGTCACACACACACACACACACACACACACACACACACACACACACACACGCAAACACACACACACACACATTGTAAACAGCTTTCAGCAACATAATATAGATCCTATATATGTTGTCGTGTCTTTCGGCTTTTCCCGGTTAGGGGTCGCCACAGTTGAACTCCAGTCTGCTAATGATTGGCAGTAGATTTTTTTTTTTACATGCCGAGTTGCCGGCCCTGACGCACAACCTTCAATGAAGGTACGCCCATTCACGCATGTCTCCACACAGAAGACGCTCTAGCTGAGAATCGAACAGGCCAACGTCTTACTGTCAGGCGACAATGCTACCGCAGCACCACCACCACAGTAATATATATATATATATATATATATATATATATATATATATATATATATATATATATATATATATATATATATATATATATATATAAATATATATATATATATATATATATATATATACACACACACACACACACACACATATATGTACATATGTAAAATATAAACACACATATATACATATATATAAATATAGATATACACACACAATGTGGCTATAGTGACCATCAGTTGCAACCAATCGTATGAATGACGGAACACATTAAATGGTTTACTGCAAATGAATAAGTCCGTAAATGTTCATTTGCAGACTTATTCATTTGCTGTAAACCATTTAATGTGTTTAATCAATAAAGGAGGCCGTGGTGGTGCAGCAGTTAGAAGTTGTCGCCGCACAGCAAGAGGTTCTCTCATTCGATTCTCGGCTGGAGCTCCATCTGTGTGGAGTCTGCATGTCCTCCCCGTGGTCGAGTGACGCTAAAGACATGCAGGTAGGTGCGAGCGTGAATGGGCGTTCCTTCTTTGAAGGTTGGGCGTCGGGCTGGCAACTCGGCACCATAAAAATCCACTGCCAATCATGAGCTGTGGCAACCCCTAACCGGGTAAAGCCAAAAGACTTTTAATAAGTCCGTAAATGCCACCTCAGATCACTGCTGTAAGAAGACAGTGTACAACATACTGCAGTATAACTTCATTGTAGTATCTCTGGGATGTGAAGCAGCAAACCCCTGTAATTAGAATAAACTGTTTATTTAATGTATTTATATCTTAGTTTACCAAATTAAAAGCTGAGTAGGTCCCATTATTCTTTGCCAAATCTACCTACTCTATAAAGATAAACCTTTGCAGTAATAGTGTGCAAAAGGTACACAAAAATTTGAAGTCAAAGAGATAAGACAGACAGTGAAGAATACTTAGTTTAAATATAGTACATAAATAAGCAGAATAAGGCAATATTTTTGCAAATACATATTTCCAGTTTTGTGCTGTGGAAGTTCTCTGCTATGGTTGAATTTGGATATAACAAATTACTGAGCTAATAGTATATGCCACATACAGAAACTTTAATATCATAGTAAAGAAATTGTCCACTGTAAGTTTATTAATACATGGGATCAGTTTTAGATAAAGCAGTGCCACAGCAGATAGCATCATCACCTCACAGCAAGAGGTTCCCTTGTTTGATTCTTGGCTGGGGTGCTCCTGTTTCCTCCCACATTCCAAAGATATGCTGTATGTGGACTGGACATTCTATAGTGGCCATAGGTGTGAGTATGCATGTGGGTCTGTGGCATGGAAGAACTACTGTGACAGGGCTAGTCACTCAGTGAAGTAAACCTTGGCTCTAGCTCATTGTCGCCGTTGATGTGACATCCCGACCCCATGTGCAAAAATGGGAAGAAGGGGTTGTGGATGGATGGCTCAGTTATAATGGAATAGTGAAAGTACAGCTGTGTAAGTAAACTTACCTTAATAGTAGATGTTCAAATGATCACTGCTGCAGTAGCCAAAACCTTATGGGTTATATCCTACATAGGATGTAACAGACTGACAGCTTCCAAAGCTGCAGGGAACCTTCAACACATCAAAACCACTAGTCAGCTTGAGCTGAATTGACCAAAAGATTGATTTTGTTTGGTTGCCAAGTCCTTCAGATCTTTCATGCTAACTAAGAGAGGGAAGCTAACCCCTGAGAGGAGATTACTAGGAAAAGAAAACTACATGTCCACACCCTTCCACAAAAACACACCAAAAACAAGAGGGAGGGGAGTGGCTGCTGCAGCAGCGATCATATGTTAAGAATACTTACACAACTACCCTATGCTCTTCATATTGATCATTGCTGCAGTAACCAAAGCTATACAGCTTAGAACAACTGGTGGAGTAGGAGAGGAAGGGTCCAGGAACCCCTGGAGATTGGCCCTAGCAAAGCCTGTCCTAGACCTGGAAAAGGAATCAAACTTATAGTGCTTTGTCAAAGTATGCACAGAGAACCCAGCTGCTGCTTCAGAGTCTTACCCTTTTCTAAAAGCAACAGACTGAGCCAGCACCCTCGTAGAGTGTGCCTTTACCCTGCCTGAAATAGTTTTGTTGTAGTGGGAACAACAAAAGACAATAGCCCGAGTCAGCCACTTGAAAATAGTTATGGATGCCATGAGACTCAGAATCCAGAAGTATTGCCTTGCAGTAACAGAAGTCTTCAGTGGAAAGACCATGCAATACAGCTAAACAGAGATCTATTTCTCCTGTGGAAAAAAAGCTCTTTGTGTTGAGGTGTCTAGCAGACGCTCCAGAAACATAATCCTATGTGATGGAGTCAAAAAAGACTTTTGACTATTCTCTTGGAATCCCAGCCTGTACAGGAGATCTCTTACCCAAGTGAGAGATTCCTGACACTTAGAAAAAACTTTGCAAAGATAAGCAAATCATCTAAATATGGAAAAATGTGGAAGCCCTGTAACCTGCAATGTACTACGACAGAAGCCAGACAATTTTGTGAAGAGTCTTGGAGCAGAGGCAGAAAACTGATAATGTGATTCAGACACACAAAACCTTAAAAAACGCCTGAAATCTGGATGAATAAGAAAGTGAATTCTGCTAAAACTATTTACTTGTTTGTTGTCAAAATTGGGATAATCTAAGGTAACTAAAAACACAAATGAGGATGAAGAGGCAACAGGTTGTGAAGTGAAAGCATTTTGAACGTAAGCAGTCTCACAAACTGATTCAGAAACAAAAGAACAAGAACTGGTTTCCAGGATTTTTTTTTCTTTGGCATTAAAACATTATTGAATAAAATCATTTTCCCAACTCAGAAGGATGAACTGCTTCTATTACCTCTTGCTACAGAAGGCTACATAGAACAGGAACAAAAGGATTTTGTCTGGTGGGATGAGGCGGAATCCCCTGGAAATAAGGAATTTCCTCCCACTGCTATCTGTATTTTAACTATCAGCTTCAGAACCCATTCGTATGAAACAATCTGTTGCCAAAGAGAGAAATGGAGATTCAGACTTTCTTTCTGGAGGGGGAGGCACAAGGTCTGCCTTATCTGACTGTCTTCTTTTTTCGGGGGGGGGGGGGGGGCAGCTGTCTTTTTGGAACCACCCTACCATAACTTTTTAAATGTCTGCTTACCAGTATTCTGCTCAAATTGTTTATTTTGTTTTGGATTTTTTGCCAAACTTACACATGGGAACAGAAAATTCCTTGGAAACTTTACACATGGGAACAGAAAATTCCTTGGAAACTTTACAGGAGGAGGGCTGAAAATTTTGAGAGATTCCCTGAATCAGCTTACCTGTCTCATCATACTATTTGATAACTTCTGCAACAGATGGTCTAAAATCTAAACCTCTAGCCAAAGAATTCAAAACTTCATTTTTGACACCTTATGAGAGGTTCAGAGAATGAATCCAATCCTCCTCAAAACAGTACCAGTGACAACAGCCTTAGAAGCAGTATCTACACAGTCATAAATGCACTTCAGATCAGTAATGATATGCGAAACAGAAAAAAAGTAGAAAACACAAAGCAGTTTTTTCCTACAAGAGGAAATGAGAAGTTATGTACCTACCATAACGTTCCATGTTAGTTGTCTTCTCTCGCCTTCTTTCTTGCTGGATGGGTTCGGAGCCGAACCTCGGCTCCGACTCAGCCACTACTAAAGCTCGAGAGCTAATTTTACCAGCTCGAGGCAACCCTATATCCCATGATGCTAGGCGGTAACTCCCCAGATCTCGTTTGGAAGCTGAAAACCCAGCATAGGCCAAATAGTCCTCCAACTGGAAAGGAGGAGGAAGGAAGATAAACCCCCAAAGGTCGCTATCTACGCTAGCTACCCCAGGACCACCTAGATGGTGAAAGAGGAATATAAGGACCCTTCAAGGAAGGGAAGATCTTTTCAGTCTGTCCAGGCTAGGGGGATGGTGGGTGGGACGCAAGAAAGAAGGCGAGAGAAGACAACTAACATGGAACGTTATGGTAGGTACATAACTTCTCAATGTTAAGTTGTCAATCTCGCCTTCATTCTTGCTGGATGGGACTGCGTCCCTAGCACCTTCATCCTGGGTGGCTCATTGGAATAGACTCTTGAGAACGGTGGAACCAAAATTTGCCCCGTTTCTGGAGGCCATGTCCAATTTGTAATGCGAGACAAAGGTATGAGGAGAGGCCCATGTGGCTGCCGCACAAATAGTGTCTATCGGCAGTCTAGCTTGAAAGGCTGTTGATGTAGCTAGTGCTCTGGTTGAATGGGTTCTTGGCCTAGAAGGCAATTGTTTACCTCTGAGATGATAAATACAAGTGATCACAGAAGACAGCCACCTAGACAGGGTTACCTTAGATACTGGAAGGCCTTTCTTATTCTCTGCATAAGATAAGAAGAGTTGATCAGATTTCCTGATTTGTTTAGTTCTGTCCAAATAGTATCTGAGCTGGCGATGAACATCCAGACAATGTAGCTTTTGCTCCGCCCTGTTTGAATAATTTGGGAAGAAAACTGGGAGGTCAATTGATTGATTTAAATTTGTCTGCGAAGCCACCTTGGGTACAAAAGCGGGGTTAGCTCTTAGAGAAACTCTGTCTTTGTGAAAAACTAAATAAGGAGGACGAATGCATACGGCATGAAGTTCAGATACTCTCCAAGCTGATGTAATAGCGACTAGGAAGAGTGTTTTCCAGGAAAGTAATTTCAGTGAGCAGGAAGCTGCAGGTTCAAAGGGAGGTAGAATCAAAGATGATAAAACTAAGTTTAGATCCCACTGTGGCGGAGGATCTTTGATGGGGGGCTTGAGTAAAAAGATACCTCTAAGGAACGCTTTGCACAGCCTATGGGACATGATGTTGCCATCCGACAGGCCTATGTGAAAATTTTAAATGGCTGCCAGCTGAACTTTCACTGTGGAAGAAGAAGAACCTGAATGAAAAATTTCAGCTAGGAAATCCAAGACCGAGTGAATAGGGGCAGTGAAAGGATCTATATTTCTAGCCTTTGCCCAGAAGGAAAAACGTTGCCATTTACTAGCATAAATCCTTCTAGTGGAACATTTAAGGGAAGCTACTATAATATCCCGGACGGGATTTGAAATCATAGGAAACCAGGCTAGGGATGGAAGAGGAGCAACCAAGCAGTGAGGTTGAGAGAATGGAGGGATTGGTGCAGCTGCCCCGATGGAAGGGTCAAAAGATCTGGCACTGGATCCAGATGCCAAGGCTGCTCCAAGAGATAACGATGCAGGAACGGAAACCATATCTGTCGAGGCCAATAAGGGGCAATGAGAATCATCTTTGCTCTCAAGGCGGTTGCTTTCTGAATAACTTGTGTTATTAACGGAAAGGGGGGAAAGGCGTAAAGAAGTCCCCGAGGCCAACCGTGGACTACAGCGTCTCTGGTGAGATGGCCTGGAAGGGGGAAGAGGGTGAGGAAGTTGGGGCATTTGCTGTTTTGAGGTGTAGCAAAAAGATCACAGCAAGGAAGGCCCCACTTCTGAAAAATCTCTTCCGTCACAGATTGTTTGAGAGACCACTCGTGTGGCATGAGAATAGCTCTGCTCAACCTGTCCGCTATGATGTTGGACTTCCTGGGGATATGCGTTGCTATCAAAAACCGCTGAGAAGAGATCGCCCATTGCGAAAGTCTGAGTGCTTCTCGACACAGGGGATAGAACTTGGTTCCGCCCTGCTTGTTGATATACCACGCTACGGACATATTGTCCGTTTGGATTGCAATAGTCCCCAGGGGAAGAGAGGCGTGGAGGGCTTGCAACGTCAAAAGCACTGCTCTCATCTCCAGGACATTTATGTGCAGGTGGCATTCGAAGAGTTGCCATGTGCCATGGACTGTCCTGCCCTGAAAATGCCCCCCCCCCACCCGATCAGGGAGGCGTCCGATGTGACCTTGGCGACCGGGGAGGGGGGAATAAAGGGTCTGCCTTGGTGGACTTGAGGGGACACCATCCACCAAGACAGATGATTTTTGCAAGCTGGAGTTATCATGAGCTTGTGAGTCATAGGGAGTTGTTGGAAAGACCACTGGGCAAAAAGCATCCACTGAAGGAGACGCATGTGAAAATGGGCAAGAGGAAGGAGTGTGATGGCAGCCGCCATGAGACCTAATACTTTCAGAACATACCTGGCCTGAATTTTGTTGATCTGAAGAAGGAGATGGACATGATTTTGAATATCTAAGACACTTTGCTCTGTTAGCCTTGCTGAGAGCTGCACGGTGTCCAGGTTGGCGCCTATAAAGGTAATAGACTGACAAGGCAACAAAGCAGACTTTTTGAAATTTATGGAAATTCCTAGCTCTTTGCAAATGTGAATGGTGTAATCCCTGGCCTGAAGAAATTGATGCCTGGTGGTGGCAGTGAGGAGCCAGTCATCTAGATATGGAAACACCTGGAATCCTTGACGTCTCAGGTGAGCCGTAACTGCTGCCATACATTTGGTGAACACTCTGGGGGCTGTAGTGAGACCAAAGGGCAGGGCTCTGAATTGGTAATGACTGGCCCCCAGCCGAAAGCGGAGAAACCTTCTGGATCGCCTGTGAATTTTCATGTGATAGTACGCATCCTGAAGGTCTACTGAGCACATCCAATTGTCCTTGCTCAAAAGAGGTAGAATGGACTGTAGCGTGACCATCCGGAATTTCGTTTTTTTTACAAACTTGTTTAGTTTGCTGAGATCCAATATTGGCCTCCAGTCCCCTGTTTTTTTTGGTACCAAAAAGAACTTTGAGTAGACTCCGGATCCTAGCTGGTCTGCTGGGACTGGTTGGATGGCTCTCTTTGTTAGCAGTTTTGATATTTCCAGTCCTGCTTGTTCCCTTAGACTGGGTGGAAAGTCTAGAAGGGGCTCCTTTCTCTGAGTTGGGGTTTGGATAAAGGGAATTTTGTAGCCCTCGGATATGATCGACTGTACCCATTTGTCCTGAGTAAGGGAGAGCCAGGCTTGTGGGTACAGCGACAATCTTCCCCCGACTGCCTCCGAAGGTGGACAGTCGGGCAACACCTCAGGGATGCTGGAAGGATTTGTCAGAGAGAGGCTCTCTGCTACCCTGATTCTGCGGACCCCCTCTGCCTCTTGGGCGGCGTCTGTTGTTGTTACCCCCTCTGCCTCTAGGGGGAAACTGACTTTTTGCATCAGGCGTGACTCCTTGAGATTTGCGGAACCACATTTTTCCACCATTTTGACCCTTAGGGTATGGTCTAGAAGGGGTGGAGAAACGGACTCCTACGGCAGAAAGAGTTTTGCCATCTTGCTCGCATCTGGTCAAGGTCTCTTTCACTTGAGGCCCAAACAACGCTGAACCATCAAAAGGGGAGTTAGTGAAGGAAGCCTTGAAGGGGTCCGCAAAATTGCAAAGCTGCATCCAGGCGTGACGCCTTAAGGCTACACCTGTGCCTGCGGCCCTACTCGCTCCATCGGCTGCATAGGAAATGAGCCGCATGGAGGAGTTAACAATGGAGTTTAGGGTTCCTAGCTGTGAGTTAATTTTGTCTTGGGACCCAGCAGCTGACGGATCCTGTAAAACTTCACCAAGCTCTTTGAGAACATCTCTCTGAAGGCGGGTGAAGTGACACAAATAATTCAGCGACCGCATGGCAAAGGTCGCTGATGAAAACATCCGCTTACCGTACCTATCCAAAGACCTAGATTCCTTGTTAGGAGGATGGATAGGCACTGAAGGATCGGCTAGTTCCTTCTTGGTGGCTGCAGCCACCACCATGGCATCAACCGGGACACCTTTGCTTAAAAATTGTTTATCAGATGGAGCTGTTATAAATTTGGAAGGCCTCCGTGGGGTGGGTTCCACCGAATCAGGGGCCGTCCACACCTTCCGTGCCACCACTTCCATAAGGGGGTCGAAGGGTGGAGACACCCAGGAGGTGGAGGGTCGAGAACCAAACGCTTCCAGGTAAACCGACTCGTCCTCGGAAGGATTAAGGGAAGACCAGTTCCCCCTCTGTTTAACGATTTCAAGGATGTCTGAGAAAGAGACATCCTCAGAGGGGGACCTTGGGGATCCTTCTGACTCATCCAAGTCAGTATCCGATGTAATGGACTCAGGGGAGTCCACATGCTTCCTCTTACATGTCCTCTTGCGCGGAGGTTCACCTGACGGGTCAGGAGAAGCCTCGGAAGAGGAAGAAATTCCCAGTGGGGAAACCTGAGGCGTTGGATTTCTGGGTCCGGGAGCAAGAGAGTGGGAAGAGATGTCAGCAGGCACTGTAGTGGGAGGAGCTGATGGAGCTGACCGTTGACCAGGCACTGGGGCTAGTACGCCCCTCATCACTTCGAAGGCTCCTCTATAAGGCAGGCCAAAGGGCTCCCGCTCAGAAGAACTAGGAACCCCGGCCCGCACCGACACGGACGGCTCTGAAGCCGATGTCGAGCTCACCAGCGCCGACGCTCCGAGAGGGAGAACGGGGTCGGACAAGGGTCCGATGCCACTCGCCCCCTCGGAAGAATAATTGGGATAAGGGGACAAAAAATAATACTAACGGGGAAACATTTTTTAGTTTAACCGTTAGACTAAGCTATACTAAGAAAAAAGGGGTGGGAAGGCTAAGTAGAAGAGAGCGATTTTGAAACAAAATCTAACACTTACCAGGAGCCGGTAAAAAAGCACCTAGCTAGCGAAAGTGGCAAACGAGATCTGGGGAGTTACCGCCTAGTATCATGGGATATAGGGTTGCCTCAAGCCAGTAAAATTAGCTCTCGAGCTTTAGTAGTGACAGAGTCGGAGCCGAGGTTCGGCTCCGAACCCATCCAGCAAGAATGAAGGCGAGATTGACAACTTAACATCTGCAGTTAAACACTTCTCATACTTTCACAATTAGTCAGTATGAATTTTAACATTCATCAGAGACTATCCATGTGCAACTAACAGTGGGTAAAACTGCCTTCCAGTTTATAGCCTGCTACAGACCACCCTCCCAAACCCAGTAACTCCACTCGGCCTTCCTGAGAACACTGGAAAATATAAAGGTCTCTCCAAACACCATTATATTGGGCGACTTCAACTACCCAAACATAGACCGGGAGCATTACTCTAGCTCCAACACCCTAGCCCAAAGGTTCCTAGAATTTATAAACTCAAATGCTATGGAACAACTTGTTACCACTCCCACAAGAGGGGAAAACATACTGGACCTGATCATCACCAACATGGGGACTCTATGCTCCAGACCAGACGTTTATCCCTCACTGGTAAGAGCAGACCATAAACTAATCTCACTGGATAGTCACATCCCGACCCCACCCCCTGCCCAGAAAACCACAGTGAAAAACTTCTCTAAAGCAAATTTCACACTCTTCAAAACCGAGGTGGAATCCTTCAAAGCCCCCGGGCCTGTGGAAAATACGGCCCAGACCGCAGAATCCTTTATAAACGCATTCTATGAACACCTTCAGGAATGCATGGATCATGCAATCCCAAATAAAACAAAGACCTAACCCTCCAAAGGCAGACGTCCTGTCTGGTGGACTCCAGCCATAAACAAACTGTACAATAGAAGGAGGAAGCTACTACATGATAGAGCAAAATCCCAAAAAGGGAAGGCATCTCTGATCAGTATTAGCAAAAAACTACGGGCACTCATAAAATCGTTTAAGGCCAGCTTCGAGAGAAAAGCTGCACAGGACACTAAGGATAATCACAAGGCTTTCTTTAGTTATGTTAGGAACCTGGGTGGGAATTCCCAGATATGCTCAGAATTAGTCCAAAATGACAAAAAATACACCAAACCCACAGACATTGCCAACATCCTAGCTGACAGGTACAGCTCAAACTTCTCCCCCCCCCACCAAAAGGGCAAATATCTATCCCAGCAGAGTGCTGCCCCCCCCCCCCCGACATCTCAGATGCTCAGGTAACAGCTGGCCTCTCCAAAGCAAAAAACACAGCATCAATGGGACCAGACGGTGTCCCAGGCTGCGTCCTACATGAACTCCAAGAAGAACTAAACTCAAACATAAAACTACTGTTCAGTCTCAGCCTTACTACAGGATATGCACCCAAAGAGTGGCGTACAGCAACGGTGGTCCCTCTCCACAAAGGTGGTGCCTCAACGGATCCTGGAAACTATCGCCCCATAAGCCTGACTAGCTTGGTCTGCAAAGCTATGGAAATGATCATCATGGATCTTATAAATAAAGATATTGAGGACCTACAGACACTGGATCCTACCCAGTTCGGCTTTGTTAAGGGCAGATCCTGCCTCTTAAACCTGGTCGATTTCTTTGAAACAGTCACCAAGGCCATTGATGAGGGGAAGGTGGTCCACACAGCCTACCTGGACCTCGCAAAAGCCTTCGATACAATACCCCACTCGGGCATTATAGATAAGCTCACCAGCTTAAATATAAACCCCTATGTCACTAGATGGGTTGTAAACTGGCTCAAGGACAGAACCCACATGGTTAGAATTGCTGGAGCCATGTCAGACTCCAAACCAGTTACAAGTGGCATCCCACAAGGCTCGGTCCTGGGACCTCTCTTGTTCGGTATATATTTCTCAGAGGTACAGGCCAACACGGAAGGACTGTGGCTGACCCAGTTCGCAGATGACTGCAAACTGGGTGCCATAATCGACTCTCCAGCTGACACAAGCATCCTCCAAAAGGGCCTCATAGAAACAGACAACTGGTGCCAGAGCCATGGCTTCAAGCTAAACGCCAAAAAGTGTATAGTCATCCCCTTTGGCAAAAACAAAGTGCCCACAAATTACCACATAGGTGGTAATCCATTAAGTACAGAAGACGTAATTAGGGACCTGGGGACCCAAGTTGATAGCAATCTCTCATTTGACAACCACGTGGCCAAAGTGGTTAGAAAAACATTTTATATAGCCCACCTAATCATGAAGGATTCACATCTAGAGCAGGGGAGGTCATTGTGCCTCTTTACTCATCCCTCATCAGGCCCATAATTGAGTACAATGCCCCTTTTGGGATGTACCTTACCAGACACCTGCAGCAACTGGAAAGACCCCAAAAGTACCTCACCAAGAGGATCAAAGGGCTCAAACAGATGCCATATGCTGCCCGGTTAAAGAAACTCCAGCTCTGCTCAGTGGCATACCGCCTGCTCAGAGGCGATATGTGCCTGACATATAAAGCCATGTCCAACCCGGAATTAATGGACATGCTGCACCTCAGAAAATCCAAATCCCATCGAGCTACGGGCTCGAGAGACTTGAACCTCAGCACTGAAATAAATAGGACATGCTGGAGGGACAGATTCATAACCCAGAGGCTCCCTTCACTCTGGAATAAAATCCCAGTCCAGGTTAGGCAGAGTTCCTCATTAACTCTCTTCAAGAGGAATCTTGATGAGTGGATGGGGGATCGTAGGTTTACCCCGGGTATCACTTCTGTGCCACTGTTAGACAGAAGCACAGTATACTAACCTCGAAAAAGGGCATAGCAAAATTAATTTAAAATGGGTGGCGAAAGCCAAACACACTCTGGCTAGGCTTATAAATGCCCTAGGGCAGATGGCCTAGTATGAACCTATGAACATATCAGCTTGACAACTTAGAATTCTGAAAATCAAACTTGCGGAAGCATACCCCCCCCCCAAACATATCAGTAACTTTACCAACCTTGGCTGCAAGAGAAGGATTTGAATTAACAAAATGCTTAGCAATAGCTGGATTAACTGAAGCGGTAGCTGCTGGGTCAAGTTGAGGACCACTATATAAAAACTTGAAATACTGAGGAACCTGTACAGCCTGTTTTCTTAGGGGCAGCAGGTGGGCTGTCGGGAGAAACCACAGGCTGTGACAAACATAGTCCTCCACTGCTGACAACACTGACAGATGGGTGACTGTTCTGGGAATTCCAGTTGTAGCAATTTGTGTTCTCCCACTAAAAACACTGGCACATTCTAGAAATTGTCTTAGAGAAAGTGAATCCCTCACAGGGACCTTGTAAACTTAATAATTGATCTTCAGATCCCATGTGTCTGAAACTATCCATTGCCTAAAAAAGTGGAGACTCAGACTTTCTGGAACAAAATAAGGGCTACAGGGTGGGGGGGGGGGGGGCAAAGTCTCTTATATAACCATTCTGACTTATTGGACTGTCCTTAGTTTTGGGAGTTTCCAGAATTCTTCTTGACTCCCCTTGCCATTTCTTCTTAAATATCCGTTTACCTGCATTTTGCTGAGATCATTGAAACTGGAAGGGGAATTAGTGTACCGCTTGGAAAATTTAGAAACGAGGGTTGAAAAATCTTACAGATTCCCTGAATCAGCTTACCCATTCCACCATTACCCATTCCACCACACATTTGGATCACCTCTGCAACAGAGGGGCCAAAAACTAAATCTCTTTCCAAAGGTGAATTTAATTCATTCCCTCCAATGGAGCTCTGGAAGTAAGCTGTTTTTTAGAATCAAATTATGTCCTCACATTTGAAATGAATGCTCATATCCCTGTTACCATAAAGATAACTACAGAAGTGTAAATGTCAAGTTCTTCAGGACAAACTATTTTTATAGTGGTAATTTCCTTTAGGTTCTAGGTCTTGAACCAAATTTTAGAAGTCACAGTAAACACAACATTTAAGTTTGTAATATTTTGCAAATAATGTACAATATCTCAGCAACCACTCATGTTACACACATACCGTCAGAAGCACTTTGTCCATCTGAGAGTTTTCATATAACTGGTTCATCGGTTGGTACTCTGGGTTAGGAACCTATCCCTCCAGCATGTTTTGTTCATTGTGATGACAAGGTTTAGATCCCTGGAGTGTGCGTCTCTGAGTGATTGGGATTTCTTTAAGCGTAGCATATCCAACAGCTCTGGGTTTGACATGGCCTTGTATATTAAGCAGAGATCACCTATGAGTAGACGATATACGACAGAGTATAGGTGGAGTTATTTTTAGATGGTCAGCATAGGCCATCTGCTTTAGGCCTGTGATTCTTTTAGTGAGGTATTTCTGCGGCCTTTCCAGTTGTTGTAGATGTCTTGAGAGGTACATACCAAACGGGGCGTTGTATTCTATAATGGGTCTAATGCGGGATGAGTACAGTGGGACAATGACCTCCTTTTTTCTGGATGACAAGCCCTTAGTGATGAGGTGTGCCACATAGAAGGATTTCCTGACTGTTGTGGCAATGTGGTTATCGAAGGTGAGACCACTGTCCACCTGTGTCCCTATGTCTCATCACAATTTAGGTGTTTAGTGTACTGCCACCTATGTGGTAATTCACGGGTACATGTTTTTTCCCAAAGGGGATAACTATACATTTCTTGGCATTGAGCTTGAGCCCATGCCTCTGGCACCAAGCATCCATTTCTGTAAGGCCCTTTTGTAGAATATCCACATCATTTGGGGATTCAATAATGGCTCTCAGTTTGCAGCAATCTACGAACCTTGTTAGCCAGAGTCCCTTAGTGTTGGCCTGTACTTCAGAGAAGTAGATGCCAAACAAGAGCGGTACCAGGACTGAACCCTGAGGTACTCCACTTGTCACTTATCTAGACTTGGATTTAGAGTTGGATACTTTTACAGTGTGGGTTCTGTCAGTAAGCCAGTTGGGCAACCCATCGTGTGACGTAGGGATTAATGCCCAGCTTAGTAAGCTTATCTATGATTCCAGAGTGGGGGATGGTGTCGAAGGCCTTGGCGAGGTCCCGATAGGCAGCGGACCACCTTACCCTTGTCCACGGCTCTGGAGACTGATTCGAAGAAGTCAATCAGGTTCAGGAGAGAAGATCGGCTGTTCACGAACCCAAACTGCTTGGGGCCCAGTGTTTGAAGGTTGCCAATGTCTTTGTTCATAAGTTCCATGATAATATGTTCCATGGCCTTGCAGATCAGTCTCGTCAGACTGATGGGGTAGTGGATCCCCCCCTTGTGAAGTGGGATAACTGTGGCTCTGCACCACTCAGTGGGCATTAAGCCTGAGGTGAGGCTATGATTAAACAATAATAAGGCTAAAAAGTTCTGTCTGGGTTACTTGGCTGTTGAGATATTTAGGAAAAACATGAAATTTATGACAAGGTATATTAATTGTAATACATATAATATTTATCTATAAATGCACTCGACAGAGGTAAAAAATCAGTACAGTTTTTGCCACTGTGTATGCTTTAAGATTAAATCTTGTAATACTGTATATGCAGCATGGTTTTGGCATTATTAATGCAAATATAAACAAGCATCAGTAGTACGTAACCTCAGAAACACCTAGAGGTGTCACTCGTCTGTAATGAGTTTAAACTCTCATTTTTATCATCATCTGGAAGGTTCTGGGAATACAGCCAGGCAAACCTCCTCAAAACAGTACCAGTGGTCTTAGTCCTTGAGGAAGTATCAACAGAATGATATAGACACTGTATACAATGAGTAGTAACTTCAACAATAGAAAAAATCAAATTATTTAAAGCAGATTTTTCCTCACAAGAAGAAACTTCAGATAAAACATTCCTCATACATTCACAACTAGTCAAGACAAACTTTAACACATGAGTCTGACAGAGGAGAAGCACCACCATCTTAGAAGAAAGCTGTGGTGGCTGTGTTACCTAAATATGGCAAATACCCTTTAGACCCAGCTTCGTACAGACCCATTTCAATTTTAAACCATGATTATAAAGCATTTTTGTCTATACTAGCTAAAAAAATGGCAAAGATGTTGACAAAACTGATAGCTATTGATCAGTGTAGAGGGGAGGCAAACATTTGACAACATCAATAGAACAATGATGATACAGAGGAAACCAGGATGTAAGAAAATATCTCTGTTGCTCGTGGGTCTTGATGCAGAGTAAGCAGGGATTTTATGAGTAAGGAAATGGAAGCATTTGCATTTCCTGATACAATAATAAGGTTAATTAAAAGGATATATGAAGGATTGGAGACAAAAATAAAAGTGGGAGTGTTCCTCTCAGATAAACTGTATTTTAACTGAGGAACCAGGCAGGGGTGTCCTCTTTCCCTTTGTTATTTGCTTTATATTTACAGCCACTGGCAAAGAAAATAAGGGACTCGGATATACAAGGATACAACTGGTATGGTAATCAAGATAAGTTGGCTTTAATTGCAGATGATATTACTTTGTACCTGATAAATCCAGGAAAGGGCATCTCTGTGCTCTGGAACATTTTGAGACGTCTTTTGGGGAAATAAAATTAATGATAAAACAAAGGTTATAGCCTTAAATTATGTACCCATACATTAATTGGTTCAGCAATACCCATATGTATGGGGTCATGATAAGATGAAGTATTTAAAAGCCTTTTCTTATGGCAGCTAAGGATAAGTGAGATGAGACTAAACGAAACATAATACAAAAATTAAGAATCTGGAAACTCTTACTTATTGATATGGATAAGTAAGATACAAGCAGTGAAAATGTTTTGAGTCCTTTTAGTCTGGTTTATGGATCAGGCACTCTTTCAGGCATTCAACCCTAGAAAGTTTGGACAATAATTTGGCTAGAGTAAAGTGGGATAAGCGGATCCTTCCAATAGAACAAGGTTCTTATGTGGTTTAGGTTTATCTGACTTGAAGGGCTGTTTAGAGCTACACAGTAAAGGCTCATATACATAGCATAAGCAGAAGGTTATAATTCAAAGTGGAAATGGATGATGATGAAGCAAAGAGGAAGTTCAAGAAATAGGGAGAGAGTGGGATTTTGCATGCAGATCATCAAGTAATAACCATACAGAATACTATATTCATAAAGTAGCAGAAAGGATTCCAAGAACTAACCCAATAAGAGAATGGAGAAAGGGGATTTTGCCAATATGGATGCTGCAAGTACAGGTACAGAAAAAAGGCAAGAGGAGGCTGGAATGTATTGGAGAAACCTGGAAAAGGAACCAAGATATTAGGAGCAAATAACTCAGGCAGGAAAGGTAACTGAGTAGGATGAGGCCAAGAAGACATTTGGACTGCAGGCTAGAAACTGCCTTACCTACCAGGGCTTGATCTCAGAGTACAGGCAAGGAGAAAGGGATAGGGGGATTTTAAGACAAAGACCTGCTCTGTTAGAGTTTTTAGTTGAATCCAGAACAGAAGCAGCTGTTAAAAAGGGATAATTAGTATGGTAAATAAAATACTGCATGATGACTGTTAGAATGAATCAGAAGTTAGAAAAGATTGGTAAGAGAGACTGGAAAAGCAATTTACAAGAAAACAATGGGAAGACATATGTATGGCTCCCAGATATGCAACCATGTCCAGAAGGTTTAAGATCTTTGCTTGGGGTCTGTGTTAAACATCTGAACACTTAAATGTTCGAATCACTAAAGAATGACCTTTAGTGCTCGAACATTTAAATGTTTGAATATTTAAAAAAAAAAATAAAAAACAAAAAAAAAAAAACTAAAGGGTGTAAAGCAGGGGGCAACCCCCCCTGCACCCCCACACCCCCGCTACTTAAATATACCAGCTCCAAGATCGAGCTACAGTGTAGGAAATGGGAAATTTTCCATTTCCGCACTGTAACACACTGAAGTGTGATCTCGGAGTTGGTATATTTAAGTAGCGGGGGGGGGGGTGGTCGAGGGGGTCTTGCCCCCCTGCTTACACCCTTTACATTTTCTTTTTTTTTTATAAATATATGTTTGAACATTTAATTGTTCGATCACTAACAGTCGATCATTAGTGGTTCGAACAATTAAGCGTTCGAACATATAACATAGACCCCTTTGCTTGGAAGTGTTTGCAAAGGTATTTTTATACCCCAAGCAGACTTCAAAGACTTTTTTCTTAGGCAGATAGCAAATGTTGGTGGTGTGTTGGAGAAGAAAGAGGTAAATGGGAACAAATGTTTTGGGTCTGTAATGAGTTGGCAGCTTTTAAAAAATCTCTACTGAGTACTCCACCAGAAATATTGGTTGAGAAAAAAATGGCTGTAATGAAATGGTTCTTTTGAGCTGGGATCCAGGATCTGAATTGCCTAGACATAGTAAGGCCTTATATTAAGTTTAATTCTATTGGCTGCCAAAAAGCAATTACTGGAAAATGGAAATTCAAGTATACACCAACTGTATTTGAGGTATTGAATAATATTAAAGAACTGGAAGAGGGATCTTTAGGAAAGGAGCAAATTACATAGAAGTAAATGGTAAGTGAGAACAATACAGGTGTAATAATGTTCAGGAGAATGAGTAAAGTATATTGGAAGGCAGGAATTCAGCAACTGTTTGTAATGTTGGACTGATCATAGAGGCAAAGAAACATATGTGATGTGTATTGTACTTAAATTGAAAATGTTAAAATGCTTTGTTTTCTTTTCTGATAAAGTATGCTTGCCTATGTCTTAAAAGTGTTAATTTAATAAAGCTGTTAAAAAATATGGGCCTGACAATTCAGAATTCTGAAAATTAAAGTTGCAGAAGCATATGATTTTTTCTCACACTTACCAAATTTTTTTTCATCTTTATCAGAAATAGTAAGATTGGAATTAACTACGTCTTTAGCAGCAGCAGGATTAACTAGCTGCTGAATCAGGTTTGCAAAGAGTATATAAAACAGGAATTTCATTACAGCCTATCCACCTTTTTAGGGGTAGCTGGCTCACTGTCA
Organism: Protopterus annectens; assembly: GCF_019279795.1. Classification (NCBI taxonomy): domain Eukaryota; kingdom Metazoa; phylum Chordata; order Ceratodontiformes; family Protopteridae; genus Protopterus; species Protopterus annectens. The sequence continues at coordinate 42,697,398 of NC_056731.1, read as the reverse complement.
TGAAAATTGCAGGCAGTAACACACATCCTCCAAAGCTGTCAGAACTGGAGGAATGAGTGCACATTCAGGAAATTCCTTCTGTAACAGCTCATAGTATTTTCTTAGAGACTGATAAACCTCAATGTTTCCCCACTAAAAACACTGGCACATTCCAGGAATAATCTTAGAGAAAGGACCCCCCTACCCCCCCCCCCCCCAACAGGGAGAGTCAGAAACTGAGCTCTCTTCTGAGTCCGAATCAAAAACCTGAGAAGAAAACCCTACATCTATCCTTTTATCCTCATGTCCAGATTCAAAATCATGAATCTACAGAAAAGGAGGTATCCCTCTTTCTTATACCAGAAATTACTTTACAGGAAGGATCAATAGCCTGATTTAATCCTGATCCAGACCCACTAAACTACTCTTGTCCAAGGAAACTTGAAAAGGAGTAGATACACGTTTAGTTTTCAGTTTCTTTTTCACGGGAAAAATGAGACCAACAATTTATTAAAGGCAGCAGCAGCTTCCCAAGGGATGGGCACAACATTTTGACAAAACAGGGAATCCCTTCCTGTTCCCTCTCCCAGGACTGACAAGAGTGAGTCTCACTTGTCCACGGAGGGGCTACCAACCGCTACAGATGTCATGGCTAACCCCTGGTCCATAGTGGCTGTAGGTGTTACACCACAGAGATATGTGGTAAAAAATGAGTGGTTTGAAGTACAACTAATAATCACAGCTGGGTAACCCCCCCCCCCCCCCCCGCAGTTGAAGCAAATTGCTAGCCTGCTGCAATGGCAAAGACTGGTTGCTTAAGTTTTATTTTTGTGGCTAGAAGAATTGGCCTTGGGACCGATAGATTGTTTCATAGTCGAGCTGAAAATGGAGCCCATTTCCCAGGGAAAACAAGCAGCAAATGCTGGTAAAAACAAAAAGTCTTTAAAAGTCATTTTCTTTCCCTTGACAGAGTAAAAAGCACTTTAGAACACTTTGCCAGCCCCACAAAGTAAAATAAACAATTTCTCCACAGAAAAACATTTTTTTCAGTTACTTTAAATAACTTTTAAACTAACAGGAAAAAAAAGAGTGCAATTTGAGTTCAGTCTTGAGACAGTCTATTGAAAAACAAACACCTACCTTTAAAATAACTTTCCTGAAGAGGAAAGTTTCAATAATAAAATTATTAAATGAAAGTTTTTTTCCCCATTGGGGACTTAATCTGCCCAGCAAATGAACAGCACAAGCTGACCAATGATCCTCAAAAGCCTCAGAAGAGCTCTTCAGTGGCAGTAAAGCTCTGAGTGGCTTGGCATTCAAACTTGTATTTTAGTCTGTTCAGTTTGAGCTGCCTGACATTTTGGGCATGTGGAAGGTGGTCTGAAGTTTTGGAAGCTGTCCAGCTTTTACATCCTTAGAAGGATATAACTCATATAGCTAAGGCTACTGCAGCAGGGATCAATATGATAAATAAGAAGTTATGTACTTACCAGAACCTGGAAACTGTATTTTCCATTTTCATTCTTCCTCACAAATGGGTCTAGGATCCAATCCTTGGATTCGACTTTGCCACCTTTACAAGACTTTGGATCTGTACCTCGAGCTCCTCCCTCTACCCATAATGCCCTATTCCATCCCCAACTCCTCTGATCGAGTTTGCCACTTTATCCCTACAGTGTTACAGAGATAGAACAGACACAAGGAAATATTGAGGCACAGACCAGGAATATGAAGGTTCCCGTATCATCCAAAGATACTTCTATGCGTGACAAAGCTAGGGGATGGCTGGGAGGTAAGGTGAGGAAGAATTAAAATAGACAACACAGGTGCCAAGTTATGTTAAGTACATAACTTACTAATCTGATGCTGTCCTTTTTATTCTTCTTCATGAATGGGTCAGAGTCCCCAGCTATGCAACTCTCAGGAGGCCCTGAAGGAAGGACATGCCAGAGAACTGTCGAACCAAAGGAAGCTCTGCTTCTACAGACAATGTCTAATTTGTAATGTGTAACAAAAGTATGAGTCTTTGCCCAAGTGGCTGCAGTGCAGATTTAATCAACAGAAGCTCTAGAGGAAAAAGCAGATGAGGTAGCCATAGATCTAGTGGAATGAGCTCTAGGAGGAGGAAACTCCAAACCTTTTTGAGAATAAATCTCTGTGGAGATAAAAATGTAGTTGTCTACGGACATCAAGAAGATGCAACATATATTCTCCCTTATTAGTAAAACTTGGAAAGAAAACTGGCAATTGTATAGACTGGTTAATGTTGGTCTTTGTGGCTACTCTAGGTAGAAAGGAAGGGCTGGTTCATAGAGATACCCTATCTTTGTGGAAAATAATGTATGGGGGCTTAGCGGATAACTTGTGGAGCTCAGAATTTTTTTTTGTTGAAGTAATAGCTAACAAAAACATTGTTTTTCAAGAAAGAAATTTCATACCGCATTTGTCTGCCGGTTCAATGGGCTTTTCAGTCAACACCTGGAGGACCAACATGAGATCCGAAGGAAGAGAGGGATGCTTTATTGGAGGTCTAAGGAGAAAAATTCCCTTCATAAAAGCTTTACATAATCTGGAAGCTGCCAGAGAAAAGGATTTGCTTCCAGCATGGAAGTTGGAAATGATTGCCAAGTGCTGAAGTTTAACAGTGGAGAAGCTAGTCCTTTCCTTAAAAAAGAGTAGTAAGGAAAAGAAGAATGGCCAAGATAGGAGCTGAGAAAGGGTTAATATTCTCTCTAGATGTTCATATACAGAATGCTTTCCATTTGCTTCTGTACACTTTCTTGGTAGAGACCAAGATGATGTCACAAATTGGGGAAGCAAGCCTGGACCATCTTACTATCATTGGAAGTGAAGAACCATGCAGGCAGCTTGTGGGTGTGGAGATTGGGATGTTGAATTTCTGACGGGTGAGTCAGGAGATCCTGATTGGGCTTCAGTATCAATGGAAGATATTTCAAGTGAGACCAGAGGAAGGGAAACCATACCTGTCGAGGCCAGAAGTGGGCAAAGAGGATGACTGAGCTCTTCAGTCTGCTTACTGTCTGTAGAAACTTCAGAATCAGTGGAAGAGGGGAGTAGGCATAAAGGAGACACGGGGCCAATCATGAATCAGAGCATCCATCGGTGACTCCCCTGAAGGGGGAATGAGAGTGAAGTATGTGCTGCACTTGTTGTTGAGGGGAGTAGCAGATAGGTCACAGCAAGGCTGGCCCCAGTGGCTGAAAATCATGTTTGCTACTGTTTGATTGAGAGACCACTCATGAGGAATCAGAATGGACCTGCTAAGTCTGTCTGCCAGCACATTGGTTTTCCTCAGTATGTGCCTTGCAATTAGAAAGCAGTCTGAAGAGATCACACATTCCCAGACCCTCATGACCTCACTGCACAACGAGTAGGAACAGGTTCCTCCTTGTTTGTTGATGTACCACACTACTAATATGTTGCCAGTGTGTACTACAATAGTCCACCCAGGGGGAGAATGTCCTGAAAGGCTTGCAATTTTAGGAGGACTGCTCTAATCTCTAGGACACTGATACGCAACCTAGTCTCCGAGGGGAAGCACCTGCCTTGGACAATCTTTCCCTTGAAATGCCCCCACCCCACCCCAGTTGGGAAGCATCTGTGGTCACTGTGGCTATTGGGGGAGGAAGAGAGAACTGCCTGCCCCAAAACAGGTCAATGACTGAATCCACCGGCGATTATGATGTTTGCCATATACTTCTCAGAAGTAAACCTTTTGGATGACTCTTTTGTAGCAGCTTTTGAATTTTTTGAGGTGCGTATTCCCTCTGACTGGATGGAACGTCAGGGAATTTCTTCCTTTGGCAGGAAGTTGAAGGAAAAAGTTATGTAGTAATCTCTGGATATGGTCTTTAGCACCCATATTTTTTTTTGTAATATTTGTCCAGACTTCCAGGTGCAAGGAGAAACTACCCCTGACTGCCTCCAGAGTTGACCAGTCGGGCAATGCTTCATGAGCACTGGTAGGGCCTATCAGAGAAGGAATCTCTGAAGCCCTGGTTTTGCGGACCCCCTCTACCTCTGGGGCAACATCTGCAATTGAAACCTCCTCCTCTGACTCTGGGGGAAGTGTCCCCATGCGTGTCTTGAAAAGGTCCCTGAGATTTGCAGAATCACATTTTCTTCCCACTTCGCTGGTTTCTAGAGAACATTCATTGAGGGGTAGAAAACTTGATTCCAACAGCAAGTAGGGTCTTTCTTTCCTGCTCACTGTGGATGAGCATATCTTTCATTGATTGGCCATCAAAGTGGGCATTAACAAAGGATGACTTAAAGAGTTCAGCGAAATTACATAACCTCATCCAGGCATCCCTCCTAATGACTATGCCTGAACCAGCTGCTTGTTAGGCACTCTCCGCCATGTGGTATATCATCCTCATTGAGGAATTGGCAATAGAAGACAGAGTAGCCAACTGAGAAGAAAGTTTTTTGAGCTCCTCCGCAGACATGGACTCAGTGACAGAATTTGAAAAGCTCCTTGATCAAATCTCTCACTAAGTGAGTAAAATGTGCCAGGTAATTTAACGACCTTAATGCAAATGTGGCTGAGGGGTAGATGCACTTTCCGAACCTGTTCATTGCTCTGGACTCCTTGTTCAGTGGATGAACAGAGGAATGCTGCTCGGCTAGCTTCTTCTTAGTGGCTGCTCCACAATGATAGCATTAACAGGAATACCTTTATTCCAGTGGGGTTTTTCTGAAGGAGGATCTTAGTGGCTGCTCCACAATGATAGCATCAACAGGAATATGTTTATTCCAGTGGGGTTTTTCTGAAGGAGGAACTAGGAATTTATTTGGGTGCTTGAGAAGGGGCTCAACAGTGTTTGGTTCCTTCCAAGCCCAGCGGGACACTAGATCAATAAGTTCATCCACCGGGATGGGTCAACCAAGACAAAGATGGGCCAGGCCTGAAAGCCTCCAGGAACACAGACTCCTCCGGGGGAGGAGTTTGGGAAGCCCAGACACACACTGTTTGAGGATTTCCAGGACATCCCCAAAGGAGACACTGTCAGATGGCAATCAGGGGGATCCTACTCCTTCATCAAAATCGGTGTCTTCCGTGACAGACTTCATAGGGGACTCCATGTGCCTCCTGTTGCACATTTTCTTTCGAGGTACTTCCTCCAAGGGGTGTTCTGGGGAGGTATCAGAAGGAGGAATCCCCACTGGGGGACGAGTGTGGAGGCTTCCCAGAAATGGCTGGCCCAGAGGAGCAGAAATTATGGGTTCAGAGCTCAGACCTGAAGAAGGGCGAGGGGTAGGATCCAAGATACGAGAGGAGGGGTCTCTATGCAAAGAATATACCCTTTCGACTACCTGAAAGGATGATGGACCCAGGAATACCTCTCCCCCCCCTGAAGCGGAGGTAAGCAAGGATGGGAGGTCAGGCCCGACCCAGGATCTGAGCCCTTTGGACAGAACTGGACCAAAGTTGTCAAGAGTCAAGGCACCAAGGGGGGGGTTGGATCCGAAAGAGTAGGAGCCGAACCCAATCCATCAGACCCAATGCCAACCTCCCAGATCTAAGACCTGCTCTGATCCAAAGGTATTGGAGTAGGGCTGGTCAGGGAAATCATCAAATTAGAGGAAAGAAGCTTTCTCGGATCCGATGCCGGCCCTCTTGGAGGATATTGGATCCTAGGACTCTGAAACCACAGGTCATATCAGAGAAGGAAATAGTATCATCTGGGCAGGTGCACTCACAGATCCAGCAAGAGACTGAGTTGGCAAGACCCCCATGTGGATCTGAGCCCTTAGAAATGTCCACATCATCCTGTCCATATCTGCCTCAGGCAAGCTCATAGAGGATCTGGATGAAGCTGTGGAAGCAGGCCTAGAATGCATTCGAGAGGGTTTCAAATAATTTAGAGGGCAGAGCTGAGAAAACAGGCTTCAACACAAATTGAAGTGTTCGGCTCCTAGCTGTCAGATCCAGTGGTCTGGGATCTGAGTAGGAGGTGGATGGTACAGGAGAGCTAGTGACTGTCATCACGCCTGTTGGAACTGAAGAGGCCTGTGGATCCAAAGGAGGTGGCACTGTCTTTGGATCTGAAGGGGTTAGATCCAAAGCCTAAGTATTTGAGGCGGCTCCGATGAAGCTCTTACTCATTTTTCAAATGCTCGCCTCTTGGAGTCTGAGGAGCCATGAGATTTAAGAGGGAGGTTGAGCCTTCATGCAGGAAGAAAAGGCTGAGAGTAAGCCCTTAACTATTAATTTATTTCGCCAGTCGGAAAGGGCCCTGGGGTTGAACGAGGCACAAACTTGAAAAGCAGAGTTGAGATGCTCTGCGCCCCGGCAATACACTTTCTTGTGGGCATCAGAATTGGGAATCTTATGCCCACAAGAAGTACTTTTCTTAAAATCAGGCTTTTAGACATATTACCAGAAAAATGGCACTCTATATGAAAACCAAAAAATGTAACCAACAAACAGGTTAATACTGTAACAGTATCTAAAACACTACACACAAAAAAACTGTTCAATAGCATACACAGAGTATAAAGCAGCTATCTACCTATCAAAATCACAGAAAAAAAAATTATTTTTTTGTAAATACACAAAGTTATAAGAAGGGCATCCAGAAGGCAAGAAGGAAAAATAATGCAGAAACACCTAAGGCCAGCGATTTGCTAGAAAGCTAGAAGAGTTATAAACAGCTTCACAGTCCCCTCCCCCTCAGTAGAAACTGGCACAAATGTCCAAACCTACACCTCAGTACAAAATAACATTTATATAGCTACATGGAATCAGGAACACCCGAAACGACAAAATCTTCCTTCTTAAGGAAGAATAAACCTGTCTGGTGGACATCTGCAATAAATGAACTCTATAATAAAAGGAAAAAATTGCTGTTCCAGGACCAAGATGGAGCAGTTGTCTAATTGGAAGCAATCTCTCCTTAGTGTGAACAAGCAAATAAGAGCACTAGTGAAATCCTCCAAAGCAAACAGAGTCCAAACTGTGTGGGTACATAATATATGGCTGTAACTTTTGTTTTATCTTCATTAATTTTATATCCAGAAAAGACTTGAATCTGTCTCAAAATGTTCCACAAAAACATGTAGTCTTCTAGACTTATCAGGTACAAAACAATATCATCTACAAATGAAGCCAACTTTTCTTGATTACCACGCCAATTATGTCCTTGTTTCTGGAGGAATACAAATACATGGCAGCATAACCCTCCTTTCTTGCCAATAACCCCTTACTACCACAAATTTACTTTTATTGTCTTCTTCCCCCTCTTCCGTCACTATTGGAGCCGCTCTAGCAATTAGTATAATTACTTCCCTTTTCCTTTGTCCTTGATAGTCTATTGAATATCCAACCTGAAATCCTTTCTTTTTCAAACTCACATGCTCATTTCTTGCCAAATATACCAGCAACATTGATAATTGCAATCTGCATTTCGTAATATAATTCATTACAATAATCATTCCTTTTTGTTTATACTTTAAAGACCACGCATGTTCCAAGATAATATGGACAGAGTAGCCATTATGATAAAAAGCTATTGTTCCCATCTGCTATACATGTCAGTTTTGGGTTTTGAATGTATATTTCCAGCTTTTGTGTTACATGCAAACAACTATTTTACAGACTAATCTTTTATATAGTTATTTCTTCTCATCTCTAGTTGAACCTATGTCACATTTTTCAAGACTTTTTTGTTTTAATGAATCCTCCAAACAAAATATATTTTCAGAACACGTCTATACCCTACTAACCTAGAACAAAACACACAAAACTATGTACATTGTCAAAAAAAGAAGTTTAGCCCTCCAGATAGAAACAATTGCCCCAAATTGACTGCTATACCCAAAGGCATTACCTAACCTAAAAATTAAGGTTATGTATGCTTAGGCTCATGCCACATCCTGTGTTCCCAATTACATTGACTGTTGCTTTTTCCTTTTCCTATCTCTCATCCTCCAAGATGTGAAAATAACAGCTTGTATGCTTTCAGAAAATATTAACTTTTAGCCCAAAGAAAAAGTGCACTGTCTACCTTTAAATAAGACTAAACGTTACACGGTTCTATTAAATGCATTAACCATATTAAAACTGCTATCTCCTATACCCATAACTTCAAACTTTATTTTTCACTGAACTGCTTGCCACTGTAACCTTACATTTTGCATTTTCCTCAGCAAAGAATTCTTAGAACTCTCAAAATTAATTGCTTGCATCTGCAGACAGCTGGCCTCCATGTAAAATGGTCAGCAAATGGAATGTTGTAAATTTCACTCAGAACAGAATGTACAACTGCTTTTAGCTGCAGACTTCTTGATGCCCAATGAAGTTTGCTAATGAGAAAAAACAAGCTAGTATCTTTCCAAATGTAAGGAACTTAGCATTTTTTCATGACTTTCATCATTCTGCCTGCCTTACTGTTCAAGCCTACTTGTTTAAAAAACTCTTGTTTAGAGCTTATACCAAGTGCATAAGTCAACATTCAATCTGATAAAAATGTTCTACATATAGTATAATCAGTGCACTCATATTTCACCCCCATCCAAGCAGGCCAAGATTACAACATATTAACATTAAACTTGCAACTGTCCAGTTTTTCTTTTCTTGTTTTCTTACATCTGAAAAGTACTTGTTTAGATTAATAGCTTTAACACATGCAGTCACTGAAAAGACTCCCCCACTTTTAAAATATCCGTGGCTACACACTACACAAAATTGCTTTACTATACACAACATTCAGTTTATATCATGAAAAGTTGTATACAAATAGTAATAAAAACACAACTGTTTTACTTGCAGCTATGTTTTCTCCGCATTGCGTGTCCTTCCAAACATTAATGAAAAAATGGGTATATGTTTGCAGTTCACCTACAAGTTTAACAAAGGCAACAAAACTCCAGTCTTTCTGAACCACTTTTTTTTCTTTGCAAAGCTATATTTCACAGATGTGATTGATCATTATTTTGTCTTCTATTTATTCACCAATTTCAGTGTTGCTGTTCTTTTTTCGATTCATCTCCATCTCCCAAAACCAGACTCTCCAGACTCTCCAAGGTACTCCAAATTTTTCTAGTCAACTACTGTGCTTTTTTCTGTCTGTCAAGCATTTTCATTGAAAACACAGGAAATTGTTTCACTAGCAAAGTCTCTCTAAGAGCTCTATTGAAAAGAAGAGTCCCTTTTTTTTGCTGGCTCAGTTTTTTGTTGGATAGACTTTTTATTTCTTCCTTAGCTTGTTCTGTCTTTAAAATGTCTTGATCTTCAATGAAAAAATATTATGCAGACAGCTAAATACAGCAGCTTGAATCTTAGACTTGTGTCTCGACATTCCCGGATTGCTGGGATAAATGTGCTTCTCTTCTGCTTGGTGTACAGTGAATAATCATTTTCCAGAAACACTCTGTTGTCTCCCATTTTTAAAAATTTCCCTTCTGTGAGGATCAATTCTTTCTACTGGTATGATTGCATCTTGGCTAATACAGGTCTTGGCTGCTTTGTCATGGCCAGGTTTACAGCATTCACTCAATGTGCAGTTTCAATTAACAAATCCTGCTGCAGAATACCTGTCCAGTTGCTTATTTCTGCTTTCATAAAACTAATGCAGTCTGCTCTTTTAAGTTTCTCTGGTCCAGCAGAAAATCAAATTTTTTCCTGCACATTGTGTCTTCTAATGCTACTATTTTATAAAACAGCTCTTCTTCAGAATTCACTTATTTAGCTAGCCTTTTCTTCATTTCAACCTCTGATTTTTTTTGCAATTTCATCAGTTCATTTAAATAGCTAGATAAAGCTTCTATTTTTACAGTCTTTTGTTGCTTGAGTTGATAAACTCTTTCAATGTTTCATTTATTTTAATCACCTCTAAATACATTTGATTTATTTTTCCTCTAAATTACTAGACTCCATCTCTTGTACCAAAGTTAAAGCTTAGACTGTTGTTTGTTCAACAGCAGGAGGATTCATCCTATCCAGTGTTTTCTCAACCTTTTCTGGTTGATTTTCTTTCAGGTTCTGTAACTGTTTTCTTTGCTGGCACCCAGGCAGTGTATTTACTAGGCAGTAATTAAATGTTACTAGAGCAGACAATATCACTGGCTCTTATTTCTCAATTCCTTTTTTCCCACTGGGAGAGGTGAAATTAAGCTGCTGATCATTGTGCAGCCATTTTGGAGAGGGGACTATTGTTCTTAATTAAAAAAAATGATAGTTGACTGACTTTTTCTTTTTTTTTTTAATTGGAGGGGTTGTACCCAGCAGCCAGTACCACAAGCTGCCCCTGGCATATATATATATATATATATATATATATATATATATATATATATATATATATATATATAAACATTCCACATCAGCAGGAATATCATTCTATAGTGATGCACTATGTTACCTACAATAACCCTGTGTATATGAGAATGCATGTACATCAACATAACAATTACTTCTTTCCTTTCCTTCTCTGATCTTATTCATTGACAAAGACCAAGTGATCATCATATGAGAAACCAAAAATGGGGATAAGGTGTCTAGTTAATGGAAAAATAATGAAACAGGAAAATCCATTTGGAGAGATAAAACAAGAGAAAAGAACGAGATTTAGTGCAATGGCAAATCAAGATAATTCCCCCTAAAAATCTAGTGTTATGTTGACCAAGTCACAGATTTCTGTATTTCATCTGAGTTCTTACTGCTTCTTCCACTACAGGGTATTCAGGCATATTAGATAAAAACTAACACACTTTTACCTATTTCCCCCCACAATTGAACAACAGCTGCCTCTCCTTATCTACCTGGCCTATAGAACCTACTTTACATTCACATACTTTCTTCAAGCCATGTCCAGGGCTGAAAAAAAGATTCAGACACATGATGCAGCATCATACTCCTCCTGGGCAGTGTTTCTGATGAATTCCCCATCTCTTGCCCATGTCACTGATGGCTATGGTGATACATGCAATAGATTTCAGTGTTGCTCAGCATCTCTCTTCTCCAAGGGGCTTGACATCAGCAGGACGCCCTGCTCATCCTGAAGCAGCACTAAGGGCTGCCATCTCCCTAGTATACACCACAGAGAACAAGCTGATGTGCCATGACATATACCGCCTCCTACCACCACCCCAGGACGGGCATGCCTAAACTCCTGGTCTGTCAAGTACCTGAGCTGAGAATTGAACTTGGGTCACCTGAGCTACATTTCTGGGCTATATCCCTCTGTACACCACTGCTGCAGGCCTAAATACTAAATTTATTTAATACAAGCTTTATTTTTATTCAAACAGTGGCTTCATTATGAAGTATTATACGGTTAAAAAAAGCAGACTGCTAAAGAAAATAAATTATGAGATGAAAGAAAATATTTTGTTCTGAAACTGGTAAAAATGTAAAAAAATTCTATGAAATTCAAGATACATTTCTCAAAACTATGGGTGAATATCATATGATATGGGTTTAAGTTTATAGTTCACAGGAAATTATATACATTTATCTTCTGCTGTATATTTTATCCAGGAAGGATTTTTCATTGTGTTCTAACAATTCAATATACCAACAATTAATCGGATTTGGATTTCTCAAGCAGGCAAAGCTTTCAAGAGTACTGTATCTTTGCTTTTATTACATTGTTATTCCACTTTTTACATGTCTATGTTTGCATTATACACTGCAATCTGTAACAAAATATGATTTAAAAACAATGTTACAGTAACTTTTAATGGACTAAACATATTTCACATAAACATGGTTATGATATAAAACCATATTTATTTATTTAAAAATAATCTGTATAATTTAAACTGCTCATTGGTATACTATGTTGTTTTTACTGTCACTGACAACGCATTATTATAGGAGCTTTTCTCCACAAGTCTCTGCTGCAGAAAGGCCATGTCCAGCCAGCTTAACCTGACACTGAACTGTAATATATAAATAAACAGATCTTATAATCTTATTTTAATTAAACAGAGTTCAAACATTTTGCACCTGAATGCTGCAAAAGTGATTAGGACCTAAACCTACAGACTTTACAAGCTTTTGCAATTCTAGTTGCAGGCATGTCACAAATATATCAAAAAAAGGAAATTCTGACTTGTATGATAAATCTACCTTGTCTATTTCACTGTTTCTATTTTTTATGTGTGTGTGCGTGTGTATGGTTCTGGTTCATAAAGATGATGTTTCAGAATGTTGAACCTCACAATTTCAAGACCATATGCATGATGTCCAAGGTAGGAAGACTGTTTTGAGGAGTCTGAAGTATAGTGGGGACTGGGAGATTTCCCCCTTTTTTACCCATTGTAGTGAGATTTCAGAGTTGGTATATATAATTAGCAGGGGGTGTGGGGGAGGTGCAAGGGTGGAGGGCTTGCATCCCTGCAAAAACAAAGCATTTAGCTTTTTTTTTAACATTTCAGAATGTTGAGCATATGGTCTTGAGCTTATGAACTAAAATCACATACATGTGCACACACATATGTGTGCGTGTGTGATTTTACATATATATATATATATATATATATATATACACAAACTAGATAGAAATACACAAGTGTCTATATGTACATATGTATATTTATATACAGCAGAGGGTGGAAATTTGTCTTTTTCCTGCTGGTGTGCAGTCTCAAAATTGGTATATATAATTAGCAGGGGGTGTGGGGGTGCAGGGAGGCAAAAAAGTGACCATTTTTTCATTTTTTGCCCGCGCCTTGCTAATTAAATATACCAACTTCGAAATCACACAACAGTAGGGAAAGGGCAAATTCCCACTCCCTGTTGCACTGCGATCTTCTACAAAGTAATGCTGGCAGAAGCAATCAAATGATTATTCATTCACTTTTGCTAGCATTAAAGGCATTCAGTATCACTAACAGACAATATGACATCTTTCAAGATATATATATATATATATATATATATATATATATATATATATACACACACACACACACACACACACACACACACACACACATACACACACACATAAGTTCATAGGTTTATACTAGGCTATCTGCCCTAAGGCATTTATAAGCCTAGCCCAATTTTTGTGGCTTACGCCACCCCTTATATGAAAAAATACTGTGCCCATTAGTTTGTTGTGCCTCTGTCCAGCAGTGACACAGAGATGATTCCCGGGGTAAACCTACGATCTCCCATCCACAGGTCTAGATTTCTCTTGAACAGAGTCAGCGAGGTGCTCTGCCTCACATGGACCGGGATTTTATTCCACAGCATAGGGAGTCTCTGAGTGATAAATCTATCCCTCCAGCACGTCCTATTTATATCCGTGCTAAGGTTTAAGTCGCTTGCTCTAGTGGTTTTGGTGGATTTGGATTTTTGAGGTGGAGCATGTCCATTAATTCGGGTTGGACATGGCCTTGTATGTCAGGCACATGTCACCTCTGAGCAGACGGTATGCGACTGAATAGAGCTGGAGTTTCTTCAATCTGGCAGCATATGACAGATTTTGGAGTCCCTTTATCCTTTTGGTGAGGAACTTTTGGGGTCTCTCCAATTGCTGCAGATGTCGGGTGAGATACATCCCGAATGGGGCATTGTACTCGATCATTGGTCTGATAAGTGAAGAGTACAGGGAACAATGACCTCACTAGATCTGGATGTGCATCCCTTCATGATCAGGTGGGCAATGTAGAAGGTCTTTCTAACCACTTTAGCAACGTGAGTGTCAAAAGAAAGGCCACTGTCAACATGGGTCCCCAGGTCCCTGATAACCTCTTCTGTGCTTAGTGGATTGCCACCTATATGGTAGCTTGGGGTTACCTTGTTTTTCCCGAAGGGTATGACTATACATTTTTTGGCGTTTAACTTCAGGCTATGGCTCTGGCACCAGCTATCTGTTTCCGTGAGTCCTTTCTGAAGGATATCCGTGTCCGATGCACTTTCCACTATGGCGCCCAGTTTGCAGTCGTCTGCAAACTTTGTCAGCCAAAGTCCTCCCATGTTGGCCTGTACTTCTGAGAAGTAGATGCCAAACAATAGGGGCCAAGGACCGAGCCCTGTGGGACACCACTTGTGACCGGCTTGGAGTCTGACACAGCGCCAGCAACTCTAACCCTGTGGGTTCTGTCCTTAAGCCAGTTTGCAACCCATCTTGTGACATATGGGTTTACATTTAAGCTGGTAAGTTTTCTACAATAGCCGAGTGGGGTATTGTGTCGAAGCCTTTGCAAGGTCAAGGTAGGCTGTATGGACTGCCTTTCCCTCATCAATGGCCTTGGTGACTGTTTCAAGAAGTCGACCAAGTTCAAAAGGCATGATCTTCCCTTGACAAAGCCAAACTGGGTCGGGTCCAATGTCTGCAAGTCCCCTATATCTTTGTTTATGAGCTCCATTATGATCCTCTCCATAGCTTTGCAGACTAGACTTGTTAAGCTTATGGGGTAATTACCAGGGTCCGTGAGGCGCCTTTGTGGAGTGGGACCACAGTTGCCGGACGCCACTCCTTGGGCACGTATCCTGTGGTAAGGCTGAGATTAAACAGCTGCCTTATGTGCGGGTTTAATTCCTCATTTAGCTCGTGTAGCACACAGCCGGGGACACCATCCGGTCCCATTGATGCTGTGTTTTTAGCTTTAGAGAGAGCAGCTTTCACCTGTGCATTTGAGATGTCTGGGAGGCTACACTCGGCTGGGATAGTTATCTCTGCTTTAGGGGGGGAGAGGGGGGTGAAGTTTGCACTGAACCTGTCTGCCAGTATGTTGGCAATGTCTGTGGGTTCAGTGATTTTTGTATCATTTTGGACTAATTCTGAGCATATCTGGGAGTTTCCACCCAGGTTCCTAACATAGCTGAATATATATATATATATATATATATATATATATATATATATATTATACGGATTCACTTTACATGCTTGATGTTTAAAACATCGAATTTCATACAGCCGAGACCATATAATCGACATTTTAAAACATCGAACATCTAAAGCAAAAACACAAAAAAATTTCTAGGACATTTTTGCAAGGGGGCTTCTGCGCCCCCCACACCCCCTGCTATTTAAATATACCAACTCTGAAATCATACTACAGAGAGGAAAAGGGAAAATTTCCCATTCTGCGCTGTATGGAGATCTCCGCTTAACACGTTCCATGTTTTAAAACGTCGATTATATGGTCTCGGCCATATGACATTCGACGTTTTAAAACATTGAGTATGTAAAATGAATTCATATATATATATATATATATATATATACATATATACATATATACATATATATATATATATATATATATATATACACACACACACACACACACACACACACGTATATATGACGATGTATAAATACATACACACACATAACAATAACATTAAATAAAGATGTTCTTGTACAGTAGTTATCAGTTTTTAATGAAAAATACCTTTCTCTGTATTAATATTACTTATCTTCGTTCATCAACAATTACTAGAAAACATTAAACCTGAACCAGAAAAGGACTGCCATAGCAATAAGAATTTTCCTAATGGTATAAGACCATCTACATATGCTTATATATGACAAAATGTTTTGTTTGTGAGCAGCTTGTCTGCCTATTTATACTTCATACATATCCAACACCTACCAAACCTCCCATGCATGTTCCTTCACATATGCAGGCAAGAGCCATCATCACTCATGCCCTGCTTTAGACCAGCTTCCCACTGAAGACTTGCCTCTCCCCCTCCATTGTGAGGTTTGTCTTCCCAAAGCTAGGAGTGTGGCCAACCAGGGTAACCAATCATCCCCTCCCAAGACAGGCATGTCCCTCCATCTTTGCCTTCTCCATCAGTGGGTCAACATGGATCAAAGCCACAGCTTTATCCATTTACCCCACCAGAGTAGGTTAAAACCAAACACTTATAAAATCTTCTTTGATAAATGGGGAAATTTTTTATACTACTGAAAGACTCCTTACCCAAGTATTTTTGGTACAAAAAAAAGAATGTAATTTCTGTAGCAACCAAACTACAAAAATTCTTGTAGTATTAGCAATATAATACAGAAATACATAATTACATTTGTATTTATTTGTTGATTGTGTTAGTTCCACTAGGCCAGTGCAGTGGCCTCTTTTCAGTGGAGACCTAAGGTGGTTTTCATACTGAAAAGGGCAAATTTGGATATTTCCTCTACTGTTTGTTTGGAGGTTACAGAGAAGAAATATGTTTTGGTAGACAGCAAAGAAATTGTAATTACTAAGAAAGTAGAGGGCAGGGTGGATGATACTTTGCTGGTATGAATGCTAGATGAGAAGGAACAAAGTATGGCCCTGTGCTGTTGTGAGAGGAAGAAGTGGAGTAATGCAATCCCCAAAACAATGGAACTATAGAAAATCAAACTATAATGGCAGAGTTGAAGAATATTTCAGAAGCATCACAGATGGGTTATCTAGAGTGTATGGAGAAAATAATGACAGATAATGCTGTTGGCAATAGCAATGTGAAAGGAGAACTGATACAGCAGAGTGACGCTGCAGTAGCAGGTACAAGGGCAGAACAAGAAGCAGAGGCAAGGCAAAAATTAAAACTGTTTAGAAGCCTGTGGTAAGAATTAAAAAAAAAAGCCAATGCACCAATTCACAGGTATGAAATATAAACCAGGTAATTTCACCTTTGGACTTTGCACTGCAATACATAAGGGCATTAATACATCTATGTACAGAGAAATTTTATGAAGCAACATTTGAAACTTATGTTATTTGAAGAGATAAACAGAGATTCCCATGAACATGGAACAATTATGCTGCTGAACCTAAAGAAATGTTAGAGGAAAAGAATAAAATCCAGTTTAGACCTGCTAAAGTGTTAGAAGACAATATCATGATGTTCATGAGAACCTGCCTCTGGTGGATATAAGGCATGGGAAGTGTGTGTGTGTGTGCGTGTGTGTCAGTGTGTGCGTCTGTCTGTGTGTGTGGGTGTGTGGGTGTGTGTGTGTGTGTGTGTGTGGAGAAATTATACATTTATTAAATGCAGTAATTAATGGAAAAGAGGGACAATGCGTTACTGGGATTGATCGAAATCATGTTATTTTTGTGGCTCATCTGAACATTTGGCAAATGAATACAACAAAAGGACATGCTCACATTGTGGGAAAAGGGTGAGTGAATTAAGTGTACAATTAAATGTATAAAATGTCACAAAGGGGGACATTTATTGGGTGACTGTAGTTTGGTTAGACATTTTGAAAAAAGGGAAAAAGTAATGATTTGTGGAACATTCAAATGCGTGGGGGGAGGGCAAGGAAGAACAGGAAACTACAAAAAAGATCAGGAAAAGCTGGAAGTATATTGGTCTAGTCAATAAAACACAGATGCCGGAATTCTGGGAAAAGCCGAAAGACACAATCAAACAAATGCAGTTCTGGGAAATGAAGTTTCGGAGAGAGATGACATAAGTTGAAGGAGAGGGAAAACGTATTAACTAGAAACAGGGTAACCTTCAAAAGAATTAAAAAAAAAAAAAAAAGAGGAGAGTATAAAAGTATAATAATGTAAACAGTTAAAAATGGATTTAAGGAGGACAACAGGTTCATAGGTGTGTACAAGGCTAATGGCCCTGGAGACTTTACAAGCCTAGCCCATAGACGTGCCCTGGCATCATGCCACCTGATGTTAGTTCCCAATGCCTCTATCAAGTAGAGACACTGGAGTGATCCCCGGGGTGAACTTTTTATTTCCCATCCACTCATCAAGATTTATCTTGAAGAGGGCCCAGTGAGGTGCTTTGCTTGACATGTATGTGAAGTCTATTCCATAGCATGGGCAGTCTCTGGGTTATGAAAGTACAGTTTTGTACCTACCATAAATGTAGATGTTCGAGTGCTAATACAGCTGCAGTAATTACAGATGGGTTCTCTGCCGTCAGGCGGGTCCTCGGTCGGCCGAATTCCAAAGTCTAGGTCCGGCGTCGGTTGTTGTCGCTTTCTTTCCTGACGTCAGTGTGACAGGGGTATATAAGACACAGCCGACGCCATTTTCTTCAGTCTTTCTTGCCCCAGATGTCAGGTGCCCCCAGAAGGTAGGCAATACATAAATTATATATATAATCATGCAATGCAATATAATCCAAAAATCAGTAGTTGCAAGCAAATACACCATAGAAGGATAACCCAATCAGTTTGTATGAGGAGGTGTTAACCACTAGGCCTTTATCAAGAGGGGAAGGAGGGAGGGAAACCTGTACTGCAGCTGTATTAGCACTCGAACATCTACATTTATGGTAGGTACAAAACTGTACTATGTTCATCGTGCATACAGCTGCAGTAATTACAGATGGGTAGAATCCCAAAGCTACGCACAGGGTGGTAGGCACTAGGTGGAACTGGGAAGAGCCAGAATGCCCTGCAACACAGCAGTGGCAAAGCCTGCTCTAGTTTTGGAGTATAAAGGCAGGTGGTAGTGTTTTGTGTAGGTATGCACAGAACTCCAAGTGGCTGCCTCCAAAATATCTTTGGTAGGGACTCCTCTGAGGAAGGCTGTAGAGGTAGCTGTGGCCCTTGTGGAGTGGGATCTGATGCCTGTAGGAACAGATTTGCCATGAAAGGAGTAACAAAACCGTATGCAGTGGCCTATCCATTTTGAAATTGTCTGTTTGGAAATTGGCTTCCCTTGAGCTCCTACAGCATAGGACACAAAGAGTTGTTCTGATTTCCTGAAAGGCTTTGTTCTGTCCAAATAGTAACGTAGCTGTCTATGGATGTCTAAGGAATGTAGCAGCCTTTCCCCTTTGTTTTGAGGATTGGGGTAAAAGGTAGGTAAGTGTATGGCCTGATTTAAAGCTACCCTGGATACTACCTTAGGCATAAATGACGGGTTGGTTCGTAGGGAAACCCTGTCCTGATGGAAGATGAGAAAGGGCTGCACAGCCATGAGGGCTTGTAGTTCCGAAACCCTACGAGCTGAGGTAATGGCCAGAAGGAAAGATGTTTTCCAGGACAAATATTGCAAATCTGTTGAGGCAGCTGGTTCAAAGGGAGATAAAGTTAATTTTTCTAGAATGTAATTAAGATCCCAGGCTGGTATTGGTTGTTTCCTTGGAGGTCTTATATTCTTAGCCCCTCTGAGGAACTGTCTTAAGAGTGGGTGAGAGAATAAGGGTGGATCAGTGTTGTATTCTGCAGAAATGGCTGAGGCATGAATTTTAATGGAGGAAAATGAAAGTCCACTGTTCAACAGCTCAGCTAGATACTGTAATATCTGAGGCAAATTCAGTTTTCTAGGATCCTGGCCTTTTTTCTCATTCCAAGCGCAAAACCGTTTCCATTTTGCGGAGTAAGCCTTTCTAGTAGATGGCCTTCTGGCCTCCAAAATGACATCCTGCACCTCTTTGGAGAGTAGGGTCTGTTGTGGTGTTAAGGAATTTTCCATGCAGTCAGATTGAGTATTTTCAGCTGGCTGTGAAGAGTTTTGTAGCTGTGCTGAGTCAGTAGAAGAGGCGTTAGAGGTAGGGTCCAGGGAGGAGTATGTGTTAGGCTCCTCAGGAGTGGGTACCAGTGTTGTCTTGGCCAGTCTGGAGCAATCAGTATCATCTTCGGTCTGTCTGCTCCTGCTTTCAAGAGCACCTTGGGCAGAAGAGGCAAAGGAGGGAAGGCGTAAACTGTCCGTGCTGCCCAACTGAAAGAAAGGTTGTCCACTCTCCAGGCCTTTGGATGGAAGGTCCTTGAGCAGAACTTTGTCAATTGATGATTTCTGTGGGAGGCAAAGAGATCTATGTCTGGCCTTCCCCACGCTTGGATTATCTTTGTAAACACTTGAGGATGCAACTTCCATTCGTGTGGGTCTGTCATATTTCTGCTTAGATTGTCTGCCAGCGTGTTTTCCAATCCTGGCAGGTACTGTGCTTGAAGTTCGATTTGCCATTCCAGAGCCAAGTTCCAAAGTGACATGGCTAGCCTGCACAGGGGGTATGAATGTGTTCCTCCTTGTTTGTTTATGTACCACATTACTGTGGTGTTGTCTGTTCTTATCAATAATTGCCCTGGCTGCAGGAGGTCCTTGAAAGCTGTAATTGCATTTATCACTGCTAGCATTTCCTTTTGATTGATGTGAAGGTGCTTTTCCTTTTGGGACCATTTGCCCTGAATGCACCTGTCTGTCATGTGTGCCCCCCAGGCGTAGTCTGAGGCGTCTGTTGTGATGACTTGATTTGCTAGAGACTTGCAGAATGGTAGACCTGTGTTTGCTTGGCATGCTTGGGCCCACCATAGAAATTCCTCTTGCAAGCATGGGATTATTGGTATTACTGTTTCCAAACTGTGGCTGTGTTGAGACCATAGGTTTTTTAGGTACCATTGAAGTTTCCTCATATGCAACTTTGCACATGGGATTAGAAGAATGCAAGATGCCATGAAGCCCAGAGCCTGCAGGATTTTCCTTCCAGTAAGCCTGGTACAATTTGCTAGTATTTTGAAGTACTGAGTTAGTTGCCCCTGTTTTTCTGGCGTAAGATAGGCCATCTGGGTGGTTGTGTCCAAGTTGGCACCCAGGAAAGTTATTTTCTGAGATGGTGTTAGCCTGGATTTCTCTTTGTTGACTGTGTATCCCAGAGAATTCAATAACCGTGTTACATAAGCCAGATGTTCCAGAAGTATGTGTTTGCTGTCCGCTTGGATCAGGCAATCGTCCAAATAAGGGTAAATTTGTATCCCTTGAAGTCTGCAGTAGGCAATTACTGATGCCAGGCATTTCGTGAATACTCTGGGCAGTAGATAAGCCAAAGGGCAATGCAGAGAATTGATAGTGGATTGAACCTGCAAGAAATCTGAGGTATCTTCTGCAGCTTTGTCTGATTGGGACATGCAGGTATGCCTCCTTGAGGTCCAATGCTACCAGCCAAAACTCCTTGCCCAGCATGGGAAGAAGCTGCTGTAAGGTGAGCATCTTGACTTTTTAGTGCAGTAGAAATGTGTTTAGGATGGATAAGTCCAAAATGGGTCTCCAGTCGGTTCCTTTCCTTGGTACCAGGAATAGTCTGGAATAAAAACCTTGACCTTGTTCGTGAGTAGGTACCTCTTGAATAGCTTTCATGTCCATGAGCTTTGAAATTTGTATTTGAGCCTCTGCCCTTTGATTGTGTGGCAGGTTCGGCATGCCTCTCATTTTTGGAAGAGTGTGAAAATGAAATTTGTAGCCTCTGGTTATAATGTCCAGGATCCATTTGTCTGTTGTGATAATATGCCAATTTCTTGTAAATAATGCCAGCTTTCCTCCCAAGGGTGCTGCCAGCTGAGGCTTGCTTGGCATGAAAAGGGGAAAGTCATTGGGTTTGTTTCCTGTATTGTTGTGTACTGTCTTCGCCACCTCTTGGTGGTGGAGTTTGCCATTGTCTGCCTCTATATGATCCTTGAGATTGTCCTCTGCCCCTTGTGCGCCTGTATCTACCTCTTTGGGGCTTGTCCGTGGCTGGAAAGGACCAGTTTTTTGAAGGCCAATTTCTGCTGAAACGTGGTGGTTGAACCTGTAGAAAAGCTTTGACAGTTTGCATAGATTTAGCTTTTTCTTCCATTTTCCGTAGTATCTCCTCAGCATTAGTACCAAATAATACATCCTTTTGTAAAGGAGCATCTAGTAGTTTAGCTTTAACATGATCAGGCAAGGTTTGTTCCCTAAGCCAGGCATGCCTACGAATGACTGATCCTGTAACCGCAGCTCTACTTGAGGCCTCTAGAGCATCATAGCCACATTGTAAGGTGTGCTTACCCACTTGTTCTGCACTATGCATCATATCCTGCAACTCCTTCAAATCTGGTTGTTCAGGTTGTGACATTTTATTCCTTAATTGTGATAACAGAAACTGCTGATATTTAAGCATATGGAACTGACAATTTAAGGCCCTCATGGCTAGGGTGGCCGAGGTATATACCTTTTTTCCCCACCTTTCTAAGGATCTAGACTCTCCTTCGGAAGGTAGTGGATTCTTAGCAGTAGAGGCCTTCATTCCCTTGGGGCCTTGAGATATGGTTTCAGGGTCAGCATTATGGCTTTTGTAAAGAAATTGGTGAGAGTTAGGAACTGTGTAGTACCTATCAGGCTTGACTGGGGCAGGAGGCAGGGAATCCGGATTAAGGCAAGCCTCCGAGTAAACATCATCAAGTATGTCCAAGACAGGAGGTATCGCCAGAGGTCTGTGCTGAGGTAGCAAAAGAAATTCCCTAAGTCTTTTCTTGGAATCAGAAAAGTCTTGTCCTTCCCAATGGAAGTGTTCCCTCAAGGTATGCAACGTTTCCCCAAAAGAAAAATCCTCTGGGGGAGATACAGAAGGAATGGACTGCTCTGCATCAGAATCTTCAAAAGGGGAGTACGAGTGTTCCCCTTCATCAGAATGTTCTGCAATAATGGAGCCCTGGTCAGAAGAGGGAGAATCTTCCTCTACTCTGGGTCTCTTGTCCGGAGGGGGTTGGGAACCCCTGATAAGAGTAATTAAATCCTCAGCCATTTTTAGCATCTGCTTTTTAGGCATGGGGCCTGGAGATGGGCCCTGTGCAACAGGCCTCTTGGGATGCATGGCTGATTTGGACTTAGTAAAGGCCTTTATGGAAAAAGAAGATGAGGGTCTAAAGACACCATGGGTGGAAGTGGACCTGTCCACATTAGGAGGCTCAACACTCACAGTGGCTTCGGTAGCTGTAGTCTGGGTATGGGCCGAGGCACCTGCGGTCTCGGTTACAGAAGACACTGCCAGAGAAGTGTCGTCGGTAGTCAGGGGCTGCGTAGGCGCCTCGCTGAGAACCGGACCACGTGTAGCCGGTTTTGGCGTGGTGTCGGTGGAGACTGCGGACCTCGCGTGTCGGTCTTTGTCCTCGCGTTTTTTGGACAAAACGGTAGTCGGAGTCTCCGACGACATTTTATAATCAAAAGCTTTACCAAAAAAGTGCTGGGCGAACTCCGCCCGACGCTTAATAGTGCGTTTATTGAAAGTAGCGCAAAAGCGACAGCCCGAGACGTCGTGGTCTGGGCCTAAACAAGGTATGCAGAGGGAATGGAAATCCTTATGCGGTATTTGCTTCCCACAAGAAATACAATTGTTAACTTTGTCTGACATTGGTCTGAGGCAAGAAGAGTTTCCCCAATGGGGTACTTAGCTTTAAAGAAGACTTCGGTTTCCAAATTTTTGTAATTTCAGGAGCTGGCCGACCGGCACTTTCGAACTGCTTCTGCTTCGGGCACCGCGCGGCAAAAAAGACTGAAGAAAATGGCGTTGGCTGTGTCTTATATACCCCTGTCGCACTGACATCAGGAAAGAAAGCGACAACAACCAACGCCGGACCTAGACTTTGGAATTCGGCCGACCGAGGACCCGCCTGACGGCAGAGAACCCATCTGTAATTACTGCAGCTGTATGCACGATGAACATCCTGCCCCTCCAGCATATTCTGTTGATTGCTGTAATGAGGCTGAGGTCTCTGGAGCATGTGGTGCGAAGGGATTGGGATTTCTTTAGATGTAGCATTTCTAACAGAACTGGGTCAGACATGGCTTTATAATTAAAGCAGAGATCACCATAGTAGACGATATGAGACAGAGAATAGCTGGAGTTTTTTGAGTCTGTCTGTGTAGGACATGCGTTTAATGCCGTGGATCCTCTTTGTGAGGTACTTTTCTGGCCTTTCCATGTGTCTAGTGAGGTACATGCCAAATGGGGCATTATACTCAATGATTGGCCTAATGAGGGAAGAGTAGAGAGAGATGATGATCTCTTTCTTCCTGGATGCAAAACCCTTGGTAATGAGATGTGCCACATAGGACTTTCTGACCATAGTGGCAATGGGGTGGTCGAAGGAGAGGTTTGCCGTCAACCTGTGTCCCCAGATCTCTTATAACGTCTTCAGTGTTCAGTGGGCTCCCATCGATGTGGTAATTAGTGGGAACTGAGTTTTTCCCAAAGGGGATGACGACGCATTTTTTGACATTAAGCTTAGGGCCATGGTTTCGACACCAGTCATTGGTCTCAGTGAGGCCTTTCTGTAGGATGTCTACATCACTTGGGGAGTTAATAATGGCTCACAGCTTGAAGTCGTCTGCAAACTTGGTCAGCCAGAGTCCCTCGGTGTTGGCCTGGACTTCTGAGAAGTAGATGCCAAACAGGAGAGGACCCAGGACCGACTCCTGTGGGACTCCACTCGTGACTGGTTGGCAGTCTGACTTGGGAGTCCACTACTTTCACACTGTGGGTTCTATCTGTGAGCCATTTTGCAACCCAACTAGTGATATAGGGGCTGATGCCTAGTTTGGGGAGTTTATCAATAATTCCTGAGTGGGGAATGGTATCAATGGCTTTGGCCAGATCGAGGTAGGCTGTATGAGCTGCCTTGCCCTCATCCACAGCTCTAGTGACTGAGTCAAAGAAGTCAACCAGGTTGAGCAGGCATGATCTAACTTTCATAAAACCAAATTGCGTGGAATCTAGAGTTTGGAGATTCCATATATCCTTGTTAATTAGGTCCATGATGATGCACTCCACAGCCTTACATATCAGACTCGTCAGGCTAATGGAGCGATAATTCCCAGGGTCTGTAGTCGTTCCCCCTTTATGGATAGGGATGACTGTAGTAGTGCACCATTTGGTAGGGACAAAGACTGAGGTGTGGCTGTGACTGAACAGTGCACACAGATGTGGTGCCAGTTCACTTTGTAGTTCATGTAGAACACATCCAGGGATATTGTCGGGACCCATGGAAGCTGTATTCTTGGAAATGGACAATGCAGCTTTATCCTGTGCTGCAGTAATGCTGGGTGCCTGGCATTCCTCCGGTAATGTGACTGGTCCTTTAGGAGGGGAGAGAGGGGTAAAGCTGGCACTGAATCTGTCGGCCAGTATGTTGGCAATTATCTGTTGGCTCAGTATAGGAGGTACCATTGTGCATTAACTCAGAGCAAACCTGGGTTTGCTGTGAAGATTCTTGATATAACTACAGAAGGCTTTGTGGTTGTTTTTAGTGTCTGCCGCAATTTTGCCTTCATAGTTGGCTTTAGAGGCTTTGATGAGTGATCTCAACTTTTTGTTGAGGCTAATAAGGGAGTTTTTCCAGTCTTGGGACTTCACGTTTTTCTGTATCAGTTTCTTCCTTCTGTTGTAGAGTTTAACGGCAAGGAACCACCAGATTGGCTTCCTTATTTTGGAGGAGAGCTTCTTGGTTCTGTTGGGTATGGCTAGTTCCATGCATTTATGCATGTGTTCGTAGAGTCCATTGGTGTATGATTCGGCAGTCATGCATCTATTTTCCATTGACATGGGTGCTGTAAAGTTAGTCACCTTTGTTTTTAGGAGCCCAAAGTCAGCTTTGTAGAATTTTTTCATGATGGTTACCTTTGCGGGGGAGGGCGGGGGGTGAGATGTGAATTTCCATGGTGATTAGTTTGTGGTCGGATCTAACCATGGAGAAATTGACTATTGGTGTACAGCAACGGTTGCCCATGTTCGTAATAACCAGGTCAAGGATGTTGCTTCCTCTAGTGGGGGTAAGAATGAGTTGGTCCAGGGCACTGGAATTGATGAATGCCAGGACGCATTGGGCCAGTGTTTTGGTGCATGAGTAGTTTTCCCAGTTGATGATTGGTCTGAAAGGGTGACAGCAAAACTTAGATCTGAATTTTTGGATAAGAAAGTGGAGTTTGAATAATTATTGTCTGAGAAGATACATTGGGAATATGGCTACCAAGTGTCTTCAGGAATAGTAGTTTTGGTTGAAAACAGGAATATCAAGAAACTGGATGAGATGACAGGAAAAGTAGGTAAGTTAATGACAGTGGATACTAGAATGAAAAACAGTGTCATGTGAGTAACTGCACTATATTCACCAACAAAGGTAGCAGACAGGGTGAAGCTTTTTGAATGCCTACAGGATGTTGTTATTGTAAAGAAGCATTATTAAAGGCGATTTTAATTGTAACTTAAGAGGAAATGTAAAAACGTGCTTCAGATGTGGAAAAGGAAATTATGAAATATGGAAGACTGCTTTGGGGTAAAAAAAATGGGATTCCACTTAATAAAGAAGGAACTAAAAATAAAGTAGACTATTTTATATATTCAGATGGAAATAATGAGCCGAAAGGTAGAATAAGAGCTGCAAGTTTCTCTGACTATTTGTTTGAAAATTTGGTGAAAAGGGGGACAAAATAAAAGCGGGGGAAAGTTACAAAATGCAGACATGGAAACGTTTTTTAAGTCCTGAATTTAGCAAGAGTGTGGAGAAGTTATGGAAGGATCATGAAAGTTTGCATCCTTTTTATGGAAGTGGTGGGTGGTATTTAAGAAGCTGCTTAAAAGTAAGTACTGAAAAGCAGAAAGAAAGCTGGATATTAGATGAAAAGGAAGATCTAAATTAAACATGGGAAAGTTTGAAAAGCTGTTAGGACAGAATAAGAAAGAGCATTTACAAAAGTAAAGGTAGATACGCGAGCAGGATACGTTTAAATAAAAAAGGAGCATTTTGTTTCATCAATGATAGTTTTGGTGAACATTAATAAAATGAAAGTAGTTTGCAGAAACCACTTTCAATGACAGTGAAGATTGCCTTTTTCTCCACTATTGTGCGATGTTGAAGTTTGTATATATAGTTCTGTGGGGAGGATGCAGGGGAGCCGCCCTCTTTTGGTAAGTTGCTTTCATTTTATTTGCATTTGCCGAATCTGATTTCCCTTCCATTAGTTCTGGTTACATTTGAATAGGGTGATGGAGAAACTCTGCCTCCCATAGATGAAAACCTTTTTCCAAAGTAGGGGTAATCGGTTAGAGACACCTGTCTCTCCAACATGTTCTGTTTATGTTACAAATGAGGTTTAGGTCTTTGGATTGAGAATATCCAATGCCTGGTTAGTCACCCTAGACTTAAAAGAAGCTTATCTGCATACCCACATAAGGGAGTCTTGCAGGAAAACATCACCATTTTTAAATAAAACTGTACTGCTTTCTAAAGGATATCTGCATGGAGAGAATTATGAACATTAAAAAGGGGAGATATGTGAAACACAGAAAAGTATTAGTACAGCAGTTCAAGAGATTGTTAGCCAAATGTATGAGGAGAATAAAAAAAATAAGGAGAATGGAATGTGAAGAAGTACACAGAAGTCAAGCAGGATATGACTAATAAGTGTTGCAAGAACTGGAAGATGTTATAAAGAAGATTATATCAGAGAGTTTGCCAGGACCAGAGAACCTAGACTGCAAGGTTAGAGGAAGATGAGGTTCAAGAATTAACAGATAAGACAGGAATTGATGAGATGAAATGGTTAAAAAATGGTGATGTATAATCAAATAAAAAAAATCAAACAGAGAAGACTCCAGGAACAGATGGTAGTCCTGTGGACATTTGGAGTTTAGGAGGAAGAAAGTGATAAAGATCTGGAATGTTTTCTTTAACAGTATTTTAAAAAGGGGGATGTTACCAGCATCTTCAAATAGACCAATTTCAACTTAAAGCCATGACTATGAAGCGTGAAAGAATGGATCTGCAGCCCAGACATTGAGTTATTAGTGGTGGGGCTACGTCCATTCTATATGCCCAAAGAGTTCTCCCATACAATTGCTATTGCAGTCTGCATTCTGCCCTCAGTCAATGCTACAACAGCGTGTGACATCATCCACTCGGTCTATGCGAAACTTCTGGCACATCATCGGTATGCTATTGACCTCATCTCCAGGGACTTGAACTATGTCTCCCTAAACAGAATGCTCAGTACTTTCTCCCAGTTTGTCAACTGCCCCACCAGGGAGAACAGAACACTGGACCTAATGTATGTGAATTTTAAAGAAGCTTACAGTTGCACAGCCATCTCACCGCTCAAGAGATAAGACCATAACCTGCAGCACCTTCTCCCCCTCTATATGCCATGGGTTAAGAGAGCAGCCAACCACCATCAGAAAGATCAGGAAGTGGGCAAGGGAAGCCAGCACAACCCTTCAAGAGTGCTTTCAGAGCACGGACTGGGAGGCCCTCTGTGAGCCTCATGGGAAAGACATCAACAGCTTCACTTGATTGTGTCACTGAATACGTCAACTTCTGTGTGGAAACCACTGTACCCTTAAAATCAATATGCTGCTTCCCAAACAACAAGCCATGGCTCACCAATGATATCAAAGCCCTTCTGAATGAGAAAGAGAGAGCATTCAGGTCCTGAGACAGGGATACACTGAAAAGGGCACAGAAACAGCTGACAAAGAAGATTAAAGAGGGGAAGGACAGGTACAAGAGAAAATTAAAACAAAAAAATGCAACTGTGCAACAGCAAAGTATGGAGGGGTATGAAGACCATTACTGGCTATAAGTCTGGCAGCCATATGACAGAGGGGAGTAAAGAGAGAGCCAAAGAGTTTAACATGTTCTTTAATAGGTTTGATAAAAAGCACTGGACAAACATGAGATGTAGTCCCCACTTGCAAAGAGAAGACACCCTCGTGGATAGCAAAATCTATATCTTGTCTGCCTCTAAGGAAGGTACACAATCAAATCCGGACCACATGGTAAAAACAAAAAACGCCCACACTCACACCTAGGCTGGCAAAGCAGAGGCTAGCAGTTTGACTATCATCCTATTAGAAGACCGGGTGACCACAGAAAGTACAGTTGTGTACCTACCATAAATGTAGATGTTCGAGTGTATTCACTGTTGCAGTCATTACACTTGGGTTATCCTGCTGGCAGGCTACCCGCAGTCGGCCAGAATTCCAAAGTCTAGGTCCGGCGTCGGTTGCTGTCGCCTCTTCCCTGATGTCAGTGCGCCACGGGTATAAAAGATACAACCGACGCCATTTTCTTCAGTTTTTCTTGCCCCAGATGTCAGGAGCCCTCAAATAGGTAGGCTGAAAAAAATTATGCCAAAAAACAAGCATGTAGTAAAATAAACATTTCCTTCATCTACAAGCAAATACACCACATAGGTTGTATAGCAGTGAGAAGTACAGAAAAGCCCCAGCAAAGAAAAAAAAAAGGGGGGATGGTGGGTGGGTAACCTGGACTGCAACAGTGAATACACTCGAACATCTACATTTATGGTAGGTACACAACTGTACTATGTTCGTGTTTCACTGTTGCAGTCATGACACTTGGGTTGAATCCCAAAGCTGAGGTTGGGTGGCTGGGCCTAAACAGGATTTGGAGAGGCTACCAGGCCCTGCAGTGGCAAAGCCTGCTCTGGATTTAGAGTAGAGAGGTAAGTGGTAGTGCTTGGTGTAAGTGTGCACTGAACTCCAGGTTGCAGCCTCTAAAATGTCTTTGGTTGGTACTCCTCTGAGAAAGGCTGCTGAAGTGGCTGCTGCTCTGGTAGAATGTGGCCTAATGCCCTTAGGCACTGACTTGCCATGTTGTGAATAGCAGAAGCGAATGCAGTGTCCTATCCATTTTGAAATAGTCTGCTTCGAGATAGGTTTTCCTTGTGATCCTGCAGCATAAGCTACAAACAGTTGCTCAGTTTTTCTGAAAGCTTTTGTTTTGTCCAAGTAGAATCGTAGCTGTCTGTGTATGTCCAAAGCGTGCAGAAGTCTCTCCCCTTTATTCTGGGGATTTGGATAGAATGTTGGCAAATTAATGGTTTGGTTGTGAGCCACACTGGATACTACCTTTGGCATAAATGTTGGGTTTGTCCTTAGAGAGACCCTGTCCTGATGAAAAATGATGAAAGGTTCCACTGCCATTAATGCCTGTAACTCTGAGACTCTTCTTGCTGAGGTTATTGCTAGGAGCAGAGCAGTCTTCCATGATAAGAATTTTATATCGGCTGTATTGGCTGGCTCAAAAGGAGGCAGTGTGAGTTTTTCTAAAACAAAGTTGAGGTCCCAAGTAGGTGTTGGCGCTCTCATTGGGGGTCTTATGTTTTTTGCCCCTCTGAGAAACTGTCTTAGAAGTGGATGAGAGAAAATAGGAGGTTCCGTATTGTGATGAGCTGAAATGGCAGAGGCATGGATCTTAATTGATGAGAAGGATAAGCCTTTGTCCAGCATCTCAGTTAGGTATTCTAAAATCTGAGGTATATTTGGAGCAAGTGGTTCGAGTCCTTGTGCCTGGTTCCAAGCACAGAATCTCTTCCATTTTTCTGCATAAGATTTCCTAGTGCTGGGCCTCCTGGCTTCTAAAATGACATCCATAACAGCTTTAGAGAGAGGTGTGGTCTGAGTGGCTATATTATCTGCCATGCTGCCAGATTTAAGGTTCTGAGTTGACTGTGCAGAATCTGATTGTTTTGTTGAGTCAGAAGATGAGGAATTTGAGGTAAAGGCCAGGCTGGGCCTTGAGACAAGCTCTTTAGGATTGGGTACCAGTGCTGGCATTGCCAGTCTGGCGCAATCAGGATAATTTTTGGCTTCTCTTGTCTGACTTTTAGAAGTACCTTGGGAAGAAGAGGCAGTGGAGGAAAGGCATAAACTTTCAGGGTTTTTCAGCTGAATGATAGAGCATCCACTTTCCATGCTTGTGAGTGATAAGTTCTTGTGCAGAATCTCTGTAGTTGGCAGTTGTGAGGGGAGGCAAAAAGATCTATGTCTGGGCGTCCCCATTTCCTTGTTATCATGCTGAAGACCTGTGGATTTAGTTTCCATTCGTGAGGATCCATGAGATTTCTGCTTAGTTCGTCTGCCAGTGTATTTTTCATTTGGCAGGAATTGTGCCTGCAGATGTACTTGATAGGTCAGTGCTGTGGTCCACAAAGTCATGGCTTGCCTGCAGAGGGGGTAGGAATGTGTGCCCCCTTGCTTGTTTATGTACCACATTACTGTGGTGTTGTCCGTCTTTAGTAATAGTTGTCCTGGATGTAGTAGATCCTTGAAGGCTGTCAGGGCATTCTGTACAGCTAGCATCTCTTTTTGATTGATGTGAAGATGCATTTGCTCCTTGGGCCACGTGCCCTGAATACATTTTCCTGCCATGTGTGCCCCCCAGGAATAATTTGATGCATCTGTTGTTATTGTCTGCCTGGCTGTGGGTAAGGTAAAAGGCTGTCCCTTGTTGTGGTAACAGGCCCGTGCCCACCATCGAAACTCCTGTTGCAGGCAGGGAACTAGAGTTATTATTGTTTCCAGGCTGTAGCAATGTTGAGTCCAAACACTTTTTAGATACCATTGTAATTTCCCCATATGCAGTCTTGCATATGGTATTAGCAGAATGCAGGATGCCATTAAGCCCAAGGCCTGCATAATTTTTCTTACAGGGAGCTGGGTCTTTGTTGCCATCATTTGAAAGTAATGAGTCAGTTGCCTTTGCTTGTCTGGCGTGAGATAAGCCATCTGGGCAGTTGTATTTAAGCCTGCACCCAGGAATATTATCTCTTGAGAGGGCACTAGTTTTGATTTCTTTTCGTTTACCGTGTACCCTAGGCAAATTAGTAATCTTTTTACGAACACCAGATGCTGTAGTAGAATGTCCTTGCTCTCTGCTTGAATAAGGCAGTCGTCCAAGTAGGGATATATTTGAATTCCTTTTTGTCTGCAAAATGCAATCACTGGTGCCAGGCATTTTGTGAAGACCCTGGGTGCAATAGATAAGCCAAAGGGCAGTGCAGAGAACTGGTAATGCATTGAGCCAGCTATGAATCTGAGGTATCTTCTGCAAGATTGTCTGATTGGGACATGCAGGTATGCCTGCTTGAGGTCCAAAGTAACTAGCCAAGCCTTCTTGCCCAGCATGGGTAGAAGTTGCTGCAGTGTTAACATTTTGAATTTTGGAACATCCAGGAAAGTATTTAGGATTGACAGGTCCAGTATTGGTCTCCAGGCTTTGTCCTTTCTGGGTACCAGGAAAAGTCTTGAGTAAAATCCTTGTCCCTGTTCTTGTTGTGGTACTCTTTGAATAGCTCTCATGTCCATGAGAGCAGAAATTTGTTTTTGTGCCTCTGCCCATTGATTTTGTGGCAGGTCCGGACCGCATACCTTTTGATTTTGGAAGGGTGTGAAAGTGGAACCTGTAACCCTGAGAAACAATATTTAGTACCCATTTGTCCTGGCTGATCATGTGCCAATTTTGTGAGAAAAGTGCTAGCTTTCCCCCTAAGGGTGCTGCCAAAAGGTAAGAGCTTGGCATCTGTAGGGGGAAGTCATTGGGATTGTTTCCTACAAGGTTGTGATTTGTCTTCTCCTCCTTTGGGGGCTGAAGCACCCCATTGTTTAGTTGTGTATGAGCCTTGGGGCTGAGATCTGCCTCTTGGGCATCTGTATCTGCCTCTTTGTGGCCTGTCTGACACCGGAAAGGGCCAATTTTTTGAAGGCCAGTTTCTGCTAAACCTAGGTGGTTGTACCTGTAGAAAATCCTTTACTGTCTGCATTGATTTTGCTTTATCCTCCATTTTCTTTAACACCTCTTCTGCCTTAACACCAAACAAAGTATCATGCTGTAGTGGAGCATCCAATAATTTTACTTTAACATGTTCAGGTAAACTTTGTTCTTTCAACCAAGCATGCCTTCGAATGACAGAGCCTGTAACTGCAGTTCTACAAGAAGCCTCTAATGAATCAAAACCACATTGCAGAGTATGCTTTCCCACTTGTTCAGCTGCATGCAATAAATATTGCATTTCCTTATTGTCAGGACATTCTATGTTTGCAACCATTTTCTGTTTTAACAAAGACATGAGGTACTGTTGATATTTAAGCATGTGAAACTGGCAGTTTAAAGCCCTTACAGCTAAAGTGGCAGAAGTATAAACTCCCCCCCCCCTATCTATCCAGAGCTAATCCCTATCAGAGGGGACAGGATTTTTTGCAGTGGAAGCCTTAACCCCTTTGGGACCCTGAGAAATTGTTTCTGGGTCAGCAGCAGGGTTTTTATAAAGAAATTTATGAGAGTCAGGGACCCTGTAGTACTTGTCTGGCTTGACTGGAGGAGGGGGTAAAGAATCAGGAGACAGACTGGATTCAGAGAAAACATCATCAACAATATCAAGCACAGGGGGATTAGCCAGGGGCATGTGCTGAAGCAATAAAAGAAAGTCCCTGAGCCTTTTCTTGGATTCTGAATAATCCTGGCTCTCCCAATGGAAATGCTCCCTCATGGTGTGCAAGGTTTCCCCAAAAGAATAATCCTCAGGCGGAGAGGCTGAAGGTATAGATTCTTCTGCATCAGAGTCCTCATAGGGAGTGAGAGAATATCCCTGATCTGAAGAGGAATCTGAAGAAATAGAAACCTGGTCAGAGGAGTCATAGTCAGTGTCTTGCCTAGGCCTTTTATCAGGAGGGGGATGGGAGCCCCTGATCAAAGTAATTAGGTCCTCAGCCATTTTAAGCATCTGTTTCTTTGGCATGGATGATTGTCCAGGAGAATGCTGTACTTGTTTCCTTGCCTTTAATGGTGTTTTTGACTTTGCCTTGGCTGCTGTAGTGGACTTAATAGTAAGTTGTGAAGGTCTGAAAAGACCCTCAGAAGCCGATGCCTGCTCAGCGGCTCCAGACCCATCCGAGGGAATAGTTTCCAGAGGCTTAGGTGTCTCCACGTGGGAGTTGGGTACGGCCTGTGGTTCTGAGGTAGCGGGTGTCAGGGGCTGCGAAAGCACCTCACTGAGAACCAGCGAACCGGCGACTGGCCTAGAAGATGCTTCATCGTCGGTTTTGGACCTCGGATGCCTGTTTTTTCCTTGTCTTTGCATTTTTTATGAATTCCGGTCGTCAGTTGTTCCGACGGCGTTATGTAGTTAAACCTTCGGCCAAAGTAATGTAAAGCAAAATCAAACAGACGCTTAATAGTGCGTTTGTTGAATCTAGCACAAAACCGACAACTAGTAACGTCGTGGTCAGGGCCTAGGCAAGGAATGCAGTAAGAATGAAAGTCCTTATGAGGTATTTGCTTCCCACAAGAAATACAATTGTTAACTTTTACTGACATCGGTCTGGAGCAAGAAAAAGACTTCAGTTCTGAAATTCAATTTCAAAGATCTCAGGAGTCAGCCGACCGGCACTTGCGAACTGCTTTTGCTTCGGGCACCGCGTGGCAAGAAAGACTGAAGAAAATGGTGTCGGTTGCATCTTTTATACCCCTGGCGCACTGACGTAAGGGAAGAGGCGACAGCAACCGACGCCAGACCTAGACTTTGGAATTCTGGCTGACTGCGGGTTGCCTGCCAGCAGGATAACCCAAGTGTTATGACTGCAACAGTGAAACACGATGAACATCCAAGACGACTTTGCTCTACAAAAGCAGTGGGGCCTGATGGCATTCGCCTACAGGTGCTAAAGACCTGTGCCTCACAGCTTGAAGGGGGTCTACCAAGAAGCTTCAACTTGAGCATCAGTACCCATAGGGTGCCCATGTTGTAGAAAACATACTGCCTGATTCCGGTGCCAAAGAACGCACACCTGGGGGATACTTCAGATTGCACACCTGTGGCACTCATTTCACACTGCATGAAAGTCCTTGAGAGGCTGGTCCTGGAAGTATTTTGCCCCAAAGATCAGGTCAGAACTCAAACCCCTTCAATTCATATATCAGGAGAAGATAGGGATCAATGATGCCATTTATCCACCTTATGCATAGAGCATACAGTCACCTGGACAAACCAGGAGGATCCTTCAGAATAATGTTCTTCAACTTCTCAAGTGCCTTTAACACTATCCAAAAAGACAGGCTGGGGAGTAAGCTGTCAGTAATGAATGTGGATGCTCCCTTAGTTTCATGGGTCCTGGATAATCTCACTATGCCACAATATGTGCGACTGCAGGGCTGCATGTTTGACACAGTGCTATGTACCACTAGAGCACGGCAGGTGACAG
Source organism: Protopterus annectens (assembly GCF_019279795.1). Classification (NCBI taxonomy): domain Eukaryota; kingdom Metazoa; phylum Chordata; order Ceratodontiformes; family Protopteridae; genus Protopterus; species Protopterus annectens. Next base: position 42,662,735 of record NC_056731.1, on the reverse strand, counting down.
TTTTTCACCTTTCCTTTTCACCCTGTATACCACAGGCTTCAGATATAACACTGAGTGCTGTCACCTGCAAAAATTCTCGGATGACACGGTCATAGTAGGAAGTATCAGGCATGCAGACGAGAAGGAACACAGGAGGGTGGTGGACAGCTTTGTGAGCTGGTGTGAGAATAATCAACTGCAGCTGAACATCTGTAAAATAAATAGCTGGTAGATCCAGGGAGATCACAATCTCATTCCCCGATGACTCCTCTGTCAATGGGGGGGTTGTAGTGGAGATTGTTCAGGACTGCAAGTATTTGGGGGTGCACCTGGACAGTAATACTCTGGCTATGGTCAACAGTGTACCTTTGTCAGGTGTTGCGGTTACATATGTGGGCTAACATAAGGTAGTATATAGTAGCTGTCTTATCTATTTATGTAACATATGTGTTTGGTCTACATTGTGTCTATGTTTATTTGTGCAGTTGTAATATAAGCAATTTCCTGCAGGATCAATAAAGTATTTCTGACTCTGATTTATGTCTAATACCTATGAGAATGGCAAAAGCATTTCTCAAATTGCTACATATGGATCAATGTGTTTTTGTAGAGGGGAAACTTACATTTTACAGCATTAATGGAATAGTGATGACCCAGAGAGAAGCTTAGGGTAAGAAAATGCCACTATTACGCCTTAATGTAGAAAAGGCATTTGATGGAATCAACAGGGATTTCATGAGTAGAGCAATGATAGCAAAGAGAATATATGAAGGGTAAGAGGCAAGAATTTAGGTGGGAGGGTTCCACTCAAGCAAGCTGCATTTGAAGAGAGGAACCAAGCAAGGATGTCCTCTTTCTCCTTTATTTGTTTTATTTGTAAACACACTAGAAAAGAAAGGAAAAGAAAAAAGAGGGGGCTCACAAATTCAAGAATATAACTGGTATAGTAATCTAGAAAAGGTAGCTTTATTTGCAGATGATTTTGATTTATACTTGAAAAATCCAGGTACAAATCCAGGGAAAAATTCTGCGAATCAAGTAAGTGAATTTTGATGGTTTCATGACAATGGAGAGGTGTTCGAGGGAATTGTCTTTTGACAAGCTAATATAGACCCCTCCACTCATACAGAGAGGTATGTCTCAGCTTATTTACATCTGCATGGACTATGACTTGAGTCTTACTGTACTTGTGGCCTAATGGTGTAAGTGCATGCATAATGGGGCGAATCCTGTCCTCTAGTAAGCAACTGACCATGACTTTCAACTTACTTCGCCTGGTGAGAGTGACATAAGTGTGTTTCACAATGGAGTTTTCAATGATCATAATTCTGGATTGTGTGGTAGCTTGCCTTACGGGTTTAGAAGTACAGGCTCCATGAGATGTGGGCGTTGTTTTAAAAGAGTGCATTTAGGGTTGCTGAAGACATTTGTTATGTATACTTTTGTCCAGGAGATCTTTGGGTTTAGGAAGATTTCATTTAAGTGGCTCAGTATATGTGGATCTATGTGTCTGCTTTGTACTACACGTGATGGGTAGCACATGGCAGCATGGGTACTACTGATAACCTGATTGACATTAGGAGTGCTTTTATATGAGAGCTTTGCCTCCAGTGACATTGTAGAAATACATCTCTCATGTACTTTATCAATTGGTTTGAGAATTATCAGGTTGTCAGTAAACATGAGTCAGTTTTTACACTGCCTCAGAATGCCCATATACACCAAGCTGATAACAGAGACAGTGGGAAAGTTCATATCCATGGCAAGAGGTCCTTTTTGTTTGATTAGACAGTTGCTCCCCAATAATCTGTGATCATGGACCAGATGTTACAGATTTTAAAGATAAGGAAAAATGGATAGATACGAGAGATGTAGTAAAACAAAAGTTATATACTCACCATAACGTTCCATCTGTGCTGTTCATTTTTATTCTTCCTCAACTAATGGGTTCAGAATCGACTTGACCACTTTCTAAAGATTCTAGGATCCGAATCATGAGCTCCTCCCTTACCCATAATGCACCTGACCATTACAATATCTCAGATTGAGTTTGCTGCTATTATATATATTATACCAATATAACAAGATAATCATGCTATAACAGGAAAGTGATAGATGAAAGATCAGGAGCTCAAACAGGAACTATGGTTCTTAACCTCTCTTCCATTAACTGTCTCCCAGGTTCAAGAATGGGGGAAGGTGGGAGGGAAGTTGAGGAAGAATGAAAATGGACAACAAAGATGGAACATTATGATGAGTAAATAACTTCTTTATCTGATGATGTCATTTTCATTCATTCCTCAATGAATGGGACAGAGTCCCTGGCTACAGTAACCTTGGGTGGCCCTCACGGAAGGATGTTCCAGAACACCATGGAACCAAAGGCAGCTCTATTTCTAGAAATGATGTCTAATTTGCAATGCAAGTATTCATACTAGACCAAGTGGCAGCTGCACAAATATCATCAACAGAGGTTCCTGCCCAGAAAGCTGCTGATGTAGACACTGACCTAGTTGAATCTGTCTTCAGCTGTTTAGGTAAGGTAATACCTTTCAAGGAATAAATATAAGAAATACAATCTATTATCCATTTAGCCAGGATAGTTTTAGAAACTGGTCTTCCCTTTCTGTCCAGATAAAAACGCAATTGTCTATGCACATCAAGAAGATGAAGGCTGTATTTTCTTTTATTTTCAAATTTAGGGAAGAAAACTGGAAAATTGATGACTTGATTGATATTGGTTTCAGAGGCAACTTTTGGAAAGAAAGAAGGATGTGTGTGTAAAGTAAGCCTATCTTTATGAAAAATCACATACAGTGGTTTGGAAGACTGTGTGTGGATTTCTGATACCAGTCCTGCAGAAGTTACAGGTACCAGAAACACAGTTTTCTAAGAAAGAAATCTGAGATCCACTTCAGCTGACTGTTCAAAAGGGAAGTGTACTAAGGCTTGTAAAACCACGGTGTGGTTCCAAGGTGGAGTAGGGGGTCCTTTATTGGAGGTCTAAGTAAGGCTTAGACAACTCAGACGATGCTAAAGGAGAAGCATTATTCCCAACATGATAGTTCGAGATGGCTGCCATTTAACTTTAGTAGTGGAAAAACATGCTCTGCCCTGGAAAACTGAAGCAAGGAAATTTAGAACAGCTGGAATTGCAGCAATAAGGGGATTTAATTATTTGTGATGAGCCCAAATAGCAAATCTTTTCCATTTACTTTTGTAAATTTTTCTAGAAGCTTTATGGGAAGAGACTAGGATTTTTCAAACTGGGGAGGAAAGCCTGGAATGCCTAGCCATCATCGGAATAGGAGAAACCATCCAGTCAACTTCAGGCCAGCATTATCTGGGTGAACCTGACGGGTGAGACAGGAGGTCTGGACTGGGATCCAGCATCCAAGGGGGACATACTAGGTGAGACAAAAGGAAGGGAAACCATACCTGTTGACACCAGAAGGGAGCAATGAAGATCAGTACTCTTCCATCGAAGTGCTTTCTGAAAAAATTTGGGAATGACAGGCAAGGGAGGTTAAGCGTAAAGGAGACTGGAGGGCCAGACATGGACTAAAGCATCTCTCTGAGACTGCCACTGAGGAGGGATAAGGGCAAAGAAACTGCTACATTGTTGTTGAAGGGGGATGCAAATAGGTTGTAGCAAGGTTGTACCCACTTGTGTAAAATCATGTTTGCCACTGATTGAGAGATTGCTTGTGAGGCATGAGGATGGTCCTGCTGAGTCTGTCCGCTAGAATGATGGATTCCCCTGGTATGTGCATTGCTACTAGATACTGGTTGAAAGCGTTTGTCCTTTGCCACACCCTCACTGCTTCCCGACAATGGGTTTAGAATCTGGTTTCCCCGTTTGTTGCTGTACCAGACAACTGGCATGTTGTCCATTTGTATTGTAATAGTCCCTAGAAGGAGAAAGCTCTCAAAGGCCTGCAATGCTAGAAGCAACGTTCTGATCTCTAGGAAATCGATATGCAGAGTGATCTCTTGCACTGACCATGTGCATTGAACAGTCCACCCAGACTGATCCCCTCCTCGTCCCAACTGGGAGGCAGAAGGATAAATGGATGACCTTGATCGATTTTCTCAGAGTGGATCCACCAAAAAGGAAAATTTCTGCACTCTCAAGGCAATTTTATTGGATGATTTAAGGGACAATCATGAAAGGACCATTGCACCACTACAGTCTACTGTAGAATTATCAAGTGTAAGCAGGTAGTGGGAATCAAAATTTATAGTAGCAGCCATCAACCCTAATGCTTCAAGGACCAGTCTTGCTGGGGGTGTTGGAATGGAAAGAATTTGCTTGACGTGTGTCTTTAATTTAAGAATTCTGTTCTGAAGTAGAAAGGCTAGACAACTGACTGTGTCTAAGTGAGCTGCTATAAAGTCTACGACTTGAACTGGCTGAAGATTAGATATGCATGTGCTGATGATTCCCAGTGAGAGTGCCGGAAACACTCTGAATCCAAGCAGTGTCAGGTAAGCTGCTACCACTGATATGCATTCGGTGAACACCTCAGGGACTGTGGTAACACCATCAGGCAGGGCTCGGAACTAGTAATGATCGGCTCCCAGCCAGAAGTGCTGGTATCTTTGAGAGCACCTGTTCATTTTGGTGTGACAGCATGCATTATGAAGATGAATTGAGCACTGAACCATGACCATCCAGAATTTCTAATTTTTTGCAAACTGGTTTAAACACCTTAGATCCAACATTGGTCTCAGGCCCCCTGTCTTTTTTGGCACTAAAAAGAACCTTGAGTATATTCTGGATCCTGTTTGGTCAGGTGGGACCTCCGGGATCTTTTGTCTATCGACTTTACAATTTCTTGAGCTGCTAGCTCCCTCTGATTGGGTGAAACATTTGGAGATTTTTACTTGTTTTTATTGGAATTTGTAAAAAAGGGAATGAACATCCTCTGGATATGCTCCTTAGCACCGAAAGGTTATTTGGGATGGCTAACCAGGTGTCTTGGTGCAAAGATAAGCACCTCCCCCAACTGCCTATAGAAATGGATGCCTGGACAACCTTTCAGGAATGCTGGAAGGATTTAACTGAGAAAGAATCTCGAGATCCTTGACTCTGCTGGCCCATTCTGCCTCACAAGTGACTTCAACCATTATAACTGTTTCTCCCCTCTGCCTCTGGGGGAAAAAATCTGTGTGTGACCCCTGGAAAAGACCTTGAGACTTCTTGAAGCACATTTTCTTACCACCATCTTGGTTCCTGGAAAAGGGTCTCTGTGAGGTAGAAAAGCGAATTCCAATAGCAGACAAGGTCTTTCCATCCTGTTCACTACAAGAGAGAGTCTTTTTCACTGTTGGCCCAAACAAGGATGATCCATCAAAGGCAGCATTGATGAATGATGCCTTGAAGGGCTCCTCAAAATCACACAACCACATCCAGGGATGTCTCCTTATGTCTATGGCTGAACCAGCCACCCTTGAGGTACCTTCTGTGGCATGCAAGATCAACCTCATGGACACATTTGTAATCAATTGAGGGTGGCCACTCACGAGGAAAAGGATTTCTGTTTCTCTGCAAACATGGACCCTGGGGTAGAATTAGAGAGTTCCTTTACTAAATCCCTCTGTAATCAGGTGAAATGTGCCAGGTAGATCAGCGATCACAGTGCAAAAGCCATTGACTCATAAACCCACTTTGCAAACCTGTCCAAAGCCCTAGAGTCTCTTTTAGGAGGATGGACAGTGGAGCTCTGTTCCATAAGCTCATTTTTGATAGTTGCCACAACAACCATAGCATCTACAGGAATCCCTTTTGTCCAGTATTGCCTATCTGCTGGGGCACTTAATATTTTATCCAGACATTTTCAGATAGGTTCCACAGAGTCCAGTTCCTTCCATGCCCTGCAGGAGACCAGATCTATAAGCTCATCCACAGGGCATGTAACCCAAGTAGATGGGTCAGAACTGAAGGCTTCCAAAAACAGATTCCTCCTGGGAAGAGATTTGGGAAGACCAACCACCTTTCTGACGAAAGATCTCTAGAATGTCTCCAAATGAGACATCTTCAGGTGGAGATCTAGGGGACTCATCCCTCTCATCAAAATAGGTGTCTTCTGTGAGGGATTCCTGCAGGGAATCCATGTGCCTCCCCTTGCATGCCCTCTTCCGAGGGACCTCCTCAATGGGATGTTCTGAGGAGGTATTGGATGAGATGAGGAAGCTCCCTCGATGCAGCTGTTTGAAAACTCTTCTGGGCTGGCTGTCCCTGAGGTGTAGAATGTAAAGGCTCAGACACAGGATCTAGAGAAGGAATAGGATATGGATCTGAAGAAGGGAGAGTCAACACTACCCCTGGCTGAGAGAAAACCCTCTCTACCATCCTCCAGAGCCAAAACTCCCAGAGCAGACAATCCCAGACCCTTCCCGATCCTTTGCTCCAAGGGAGGAGTCAGAACTGAGATATCAAGCTCCAAGTGGAAGTAACGGCTTCAAAAACTTCGGAGTCAAAGTCAACCCCTCAGATTAGATGCCAACACTTCAGCTCCAAGAACCACTGTCAGAGTTGATCGGGTGATGAATGTAGTCAGATATGATGCAGGAATAACTTTTGGATCTGACATACCAACTCCTGGAGATTTCAGATCCATGGGCTCTGAAACTGGTGGTCAGACTGGAGAAGGAGTAACTATAGGTAGAAAGGCAGGTTGATGGCTCACAGATCCAGTGGGAGATGGAGCTGGCAAAACTACCATCTGGATCTGTGTTCTTAGGAATTTATTCATCATCCTATCCACCTCCACTTCAGAAAGACTACAGGAAGACCTAACTAAAGAGGATGTAGAGGGTGGCCTAGAAGACTTTTTAGGAGTTTCTTCTAAGAAAGGTGACCTCAGTCTCAGAGATATCAGTTCAGGGAAGAACCTGGGAGCACAGAGCTGAGACACAGCCATAGAGGGTTTTGGATCCAAAATTTTTGGAACCTTTTTGGGAGGCATTAAGGAAGATGAATGTTGAGGACTCCGGGCAGGAGAGCGCTTACAGTGCTCTCTGGGCTCCTTCGATTTCTGAGAGGGGGTTTGAGCCCCTAAGGAAATAGCTGAGGAAGAAGCTGAAGCAGAAAGGAGACCTTTTAAAATAAGTTTGTTCCTCCTATTGCTGATAGGTCTCACACTGAAGGCCACACAAATAGCACAAGTGGATCTAGATGTGATGGGCCTAAACAGTAAATGCACTCCCTGGAATCTTATACCCACACGAAGTTAATTTCTTAAATCCAGTAGGTTTTTCTGCCATTCTGGAAGAAAGGGTCTATGAAACAAACATGACAAGGAAATACTTTGGGGAGAAAAAACTACCGGTAATGGTAGTTACGGAAATACACCAGGTATACATACATACAGGTATAAAAAGGGAGAGAGAGAACAGATTTCCAATGATGGTATGAAGAAAATATTACCAAAAAACTTGCTAACGATAATTAGGGTAAGTATTACAAATGTAGAAAAAGTTATATCTAGATATATAAAAATATGCAAGATATAATGACAAAAAATACACTAACACCCCAAAGGAAGTTGCAAACCCGGCCGTCTTGAAGTGCGGCAAACAAGATTTGAGATATTGTAATGGTCAGGGGCATTATAAGTATGGGAGGAGCTCAAGATTTGGATCCTAGGAATCTTTAGAAAGTGGCCGAGTTGGGTCTGATGGTCGGAAACGAACCCATTCACTGAGGAAAGAATGAAAATGACAACATCAGATCTCAAGGTTTAGCAATCTAAGGGGACAGCCACTAATTTTAAGAAAAGCAAGACAGACTGGATGGGTGTGCGCACTTAGCATTCTGGCTCTATGGAATACAGTGGAATGGCTAATAAATTTAAATAGCTGAAGAGGAGTGACTTTACAAAATGAGAATTTTGTGCTTACTGACGATAGCCAATGAATGAGGTGAGGGAAGGAAATGTGTGGTCAAATTAAAATAAGGGGTGGACAACTACAGAGACAGTGGAGTTTAAAAGCACAATGGCAACAGGGTTGGTGCAGTGGGAAAAAAAAATTATTTCTGTGCGACTCTCAAGGGACACAGCTTTGGCCTCTTTTCTGGTGTAAATATGCAGCTAAAATCAGAATACAATTAAAACACAGTGTAATGAAAATACATGACAATAGACAAAACAGAATAAGGCAGTGAAGCAATACAAATTACAAGAAAATAATATAAGAAAAGCAAACTAACCTTTCCCTCAGAGCAGTCTATGACAGAGTCGAAGTGAGCTTTTCCAATAGTGGCTATTGTGTATACAGACCAGCTAGCAATTGTGGAGGAAAAAAAATCAATATCTGTCAAGGATATCACCACCTCACAACAGCTTTCTCAGTACAGAAGCATAGCTGGTTCAACCTGCACCCTGGGTTGGTACTATGGACCAACCCACCTCACCCTCAGCTCTTCAAGTGAAGAGCAAAAAAAAGTACTTCAGTGTCATAAGCCAATCGTTACATTTGTAAGTAATCGCTTATTAGAGTTAGATATACGCTCACCCTCATGCTCTTCCATTGAAGACAAAAAAAGGACGTTCCTTCTACTGGCACACCAACCAGGTGGCCAGATGCATGACCCCCCCCCCCAACCTGCCCCAGCTATTCAGGTCCCATTTCTCTACCCTGTCCCCAAGCTCTCCTTCAACATATTTAATTAAAAAATACCTTCCTCTTTTATACTATAGCAAACTTTAGCAAATGGTTGCTACAGTTTATACCCTGCGTGCACAGAGCACTACATCACTCAGGTTTTGGTTAAAAAAAATATTTTTTAAACTGTAGTAAACAGCTGCTGTAGTTTATACCTTGCCTACATGGAGCACTACATTGTTCATGTTTTATTAAAAAAATATTTTTATATTGTAGCAAACTGGTTGCTACAAATGTAGCAAACAGTTGCTACAATTAATGCCCTGCCTGCACAGAGTGCTACAAAGGTCAGGTTTTAGTTAAAAAAAAATAAATACATAAAAAGAAAAATTTCTTTTGTACTTTTAAACAGTAGCAAACTGCTACAGTTTAGACCAAACACAGAGCAGTACAGCACTGATAAGACTTGCAAACCTGATTATAAATCGTTGTTGTGCAGTGGATGGCTAACAGGTTGTCCAATGGAACCAATGTGATTAGAATCACAGGTGTCACTTCTGAAATTAAAAAAGTTACCAGTGGTGTACCACAGAGTCCCAAGTTAGGCCCTATCCTACATAGCATCTATTTCTCAGACTTTGGGGCCAGCACTCTTGGCCTACTGTTATCTACAATTCAGAGCACTATACATGTGTTGTTACTCAATCTTCCACTGAATCACTATTATTCCAACATGCGTTAGACCATGTTAACATTTAGTGCAAGAACAATGGTCTCAAATTAAATGTGAGAAAATGTGTAGGGATCTAACTTTAGGATTTCAAGCCATGAAAGATCTGATGATTTTTGACCTCATACTCTTTCACAGAACAAATGGTTCCTTGACTACTGTGATAAATTAAATCATCATGAACAGAAAAATAAGACATACTGACATGACAGATTCATATCCTAATGTATCTCCACCCCTGGTGCCAAACTCCAGTACGTGTAAAGTAGAGTAGCACACTTGCCACCTTCAGAGTAAACCTAGATAATTGGATGGGCAACCTCAAATTCTCCCATGGTCTATCCCCTGAGTCACACTCCTTGGAGCTGGAGTAAACGTTTGAATATGGTTTACTGACTAGGCCTAGTACTTCCCTACCAAACTATGAAAGGCAATAAGAAATTTATGGAAAATCCTTAAATTAAGTTTTAGAATGGGGCACATTAACTGATTTTGTTACAATAGGAAAAATGGTGTATTTACGAAGTGTACATGTTCTTTCATCAGGAAAAGAGGTAGAGTTACTGGCAAGCATTTCAAGAATAATATGGGGGCTCACATTTAAATCCATTTAAAAGGTGGATCACATAAAATGCAAAAGAAAAGGTTTAGGTTTCCTTAATCCAAAAATGTTTATACATTCTTTGCAGCTGTTTTTTTTAATAACTAAAATGAGAAAAATGAAGAAAAATGTTTGGTAAGCAGACTGCTGAATGAAAAAAGATATAAAGACTGTTGAGAATTATGTTTGAGAATACAAAGGCAGGGATGGAAGAAAATGATGTGCAGGAATCTTATAAATAAATGTTATGGAAGATGAAAACAGGAAAAATAGAGACAGATACATTTGGAATAAAAGAATGGGAACATTTTAATTACTAGATCCTTGGAAAGAATTGGTAAAAAGGAGAACAACGCCGTACATAAGAGGCATAAACAGGTTTAAGAAATGTGGAAATGGAAAAAATTCTAGTGAAGACTGACAATTGAAAAGTTACTATTTAAAACATCAGCAAAATATAAAAGGAAAGAGGAGGAATGGAGATGTAATTTGCACAGAGTGCAGGAAACAGTGGAAGATGTTTTTGGAACATAAAAGGGTAAGGGGATTTTTAAGAGTAAGTGTTAAGGACCTGAAGGTAAAATAACGAAATATTATGTTAGATTCATACAATAACATGGGAAGAAGACATTTAGAGGATATGGATACACTATGTATGACAGTTGTTGGATATATTTTTAAGTGGATAATAGAGAATAATTCATGCAACAAGAAACACGGTTCTAAGGAGGCTGTTAAGCACTAACCTATAGATTTGGCAAAAAGGTGTGGAGAGGGAAGTAGGGGACAGAGAAGGGAATAATTTACTCAATTAAGAATTGTGAAGAATGTAAGATCATGTATGTATGCATGAAATGTTGTACAAGCTGTAAAGATGTTTAAAAACATTTATTTTTAAAATTTAAAATAAAATGTTAATGAACACAGATGATATACATAACTGGAATGTGAATAAAGAGCCCCTACTCTTTTTGATGTGTGTCAGTTGGATCTTTTACATCCACCTGAGCTAAGACCAACTCAAGCAAATGGGGCCTTGAGTTTAGTAGCTTATCCAAAGGAATGAACACTCAGGAGTGCAGCATCCCCGTTATGCTGCATTGCAGTGTCAGAGAAATTAATCCAAGCAGGTGTTGATGGAACGAGGGCGGCCATGGTGGTGCAGCAGTTAGCGTTGCCACCTCACAGCAAGAGGTTCTCCGGTTTGATTCTCAGCTGGGGTGCCTTCTGTGCTGAGTCTGCATGTCCTCCCTGTGGTCGCATGGGTTTCCTCCGGGTGTTCCGGTTTCCTCCCACATCCCAAAGACATACAGTAGGTGGATTGGACACTCTAAATTGGCCCTAGGTGTGAGTGTATGCATGTGTGTGGCTTCTGTGGAAGGTTGGGCGCCGGGCTGGCAACTCGACACCTTAAAACTCCTCTGCCAATCATGAGCGGACAGATGATCCGCTGTGGTGGCCCCTAACTGGAAAAAGCCGAAAGAAGAAGAAGATGTGTTGATGGAACAGAGCCCATATTCCTCTGAACTTACAGCATCAAAGGTGGATATGATACCTGTTGAGCCACTGACACAAATGAATACATACATAAATTAGTTAAAAAAAAATAAAGTCTCACTTTTAACAGACCATTATCTATTACTTGGTTGTTTTAGTCCTCTGAAGTCGTGGAAAATAGAAGAATGTCCAGTTAAACCGTGGTGAAGAAGTTTTGCTGTTTGTGAGAAACATGGGAGATCACTGAACCTCCCTGCTGAGCTCAGATGATGGGATGCAGTGTGCATTCACTATACACAACATCAATGCCACCTTTGTTTTTCTTTTCTTTTTCTTTTTTTAATTTGTAAGTCACTGGCAAAAAAAAAATTTTTAAAAAGCTAGGGCTTGCTAAATCTGCAATATGCCTTTATTTACACAGACTTTTAACATGATTAATGAAACAACATTAAAAATATCTTCAGACTTCTACAGGGCTTATTTAAATAGGGCTAATTTAAATAGATTTTATAGTCTTTTAAGATGATTCTGTTACTCCTTTTTAAACAATTAATACTGTCATTTGTAGTTGCAGTCTCATATTTTGCTTTGTAATGGACTGTCAGCATTTTAAAGATTTGAAATAAAGTTTGTTCATAAGGAGTAAACTGAGTTTTCTGTAAGGTTGATAATACAGAACTTAGCAATTTAGTAGCATTTCAAACACAACTAAAGATTAATAAATGGTTTTAGAAAGGATGTGGTCATTAATTAAATGAAATATTTTACTGTTTGTGATTATACTACTTGTATCAATATGGTTTTTCAATTCTTTCCGATCCAATATACAAAATTACACTATATGTTGTCAACAGAATATGATGAATATGACATTATAAAAATGAACTGGGGAAATTACAGATGTTATACAGAATGCACTAAATACTGCACACTTAGAGAATATATTCTATGCAATATCCCGCAAAAAGAGTGAATGAGTCTTCTGCAGGTAAAGCAGAAACCAGCAAAAATCATAATTTTAGAAATGGCAGACATTATGTTCAATAAGTATACTGTACAATGTTTTGTTATGGTTTTGTCTGTAGTGGATTAAGCATTAACAGTGTAACAAACATTAAACCAGAAATCTAATTCTTTAAACATTTTTATTAAATCACTTTTTAGACAGTTACACCGATAAACATACATTAACAAATGAGAAGATAAACCATATTAATATTTTTCATGCAGTACACATATATGTTTATCTGATTTTCTTTGCCAATGGTTCTAAATATAAATTAATAAAGGGGAAAGAGGTCAGCCAAGCCTGGTTCCTCTGTTCAGACAGAACTCATGCGGGAGGAACCCACTCACTAATTCTTGCCTCCAATTTTTCATATATTCTCCTAATTAACCTTGTTATTGTATCAGGGAATGCAAATGCTTCTATTGCCTTATTCATAAAATCCCAGCTAACTCTGTCAAACACTTTCTTTGCATCAAGACCCTCCAACAACAGTGGTGTTTTCTTACATTAAATGAACAATGATGGCCCAGAGGGACACAATGTTGTCAAATGTTCACCTCCACTCTACAGAACCACAGTGATCCATATCCATCAATCTTGGCAACATTTTTGCCATTCTTTTAGCTAGTGTAGACACTTTATAAACATGGTTTAAAATTGAAATGAGCCTAAATGAAGCTAGGTCTTTACTATCCTTTGGTAATACAGCCAGTACAGCTTTCTTCCAAGATGATGGTGTTTCTCCTCCTTCTAATATACTGTTAAACAGAACCTTCCAGATCTTTACCACTTTCTTCCCTCCTAACGTCTAGACTTCCACAGGAATACCATCTGGTTTTGAAGACTGATTATGCATCACTGTTTTAATCCCATCACCTCATATTATAACTTTAGTTGTTGAGCATCACACCTACCTATAACCTTTGTTAGTCCCTCTAAATGATTCCTATTACTTCTTAACCATGTCTCTTTTCTTTTATTTCTACCCTGTTTTTAAACTCCATTTTCATTTATCCTACTCATTAGCTATAACTTCTAAAGGCATTTCCATCTTCCATAGTAAAGTTCGAAGTTCTACTATTCATTCCTTAAATTTTACTCTTAACAGGTAGGTGGGAAAGTATCAGTGTTTCATTTTTACTTCATTATCTTGCATTTTTATCTTAGTTTTTATTGGTGCATGATCTGAAATAGGTATTAGATGTGTGTCAAAGCTTTCAATTAAATGCAAATCTTCCTGTGAAATATAATTTCTATATAGTCTAGCGAAGTCATTGTACCTTGGGGAATAATATGTAAATTAAGTCCAAGTTCCTATTACTGAATTCACATATTCTAAACTACACATTTTCAAACATTTCTTCAGAAATTTATGCTCCTTTGTTATATTTTCCCTTCTAGGTCCCCTATTACATCCTCACTATTGCAAATCACGTTCCAGTCCCTACTTAATAGTAGTATTACCTGCTGAAGACTTAGTATTCTTCAAATATTAAGGATAAAGTGGGGTTTATGCTTTATAGTTCAGGCACCAATGCTTCTTCCTGATCCTATCCATCTCCCAAAAAACAATCTCTGGATCAAGTTCAAGGTATTCCTAATTTTTCTAGTCAACTCCTGCATTTTTCCTGTCACTCAAGCATTTTCGTTTAGAACAATGCAAAATGTTTCGCTGGCAAATTCTCTTAATGGGTTTGCTACTGTTACAAGAACTTACTGGCTCACCATTTGTTAGTGTAACTTTCTTTGTGTTCCTCTGTTGCCTATTTTGCATCCAAAAATGTCTTTGAAAGAAGCTGGATGTAGCAGCTTGAATTTTATACCTGCTTCTCAGCATTTCATAACTGCTGAGATTAATCTGCTGATCTTTTGTCTGATGTTCACTATATAATCATTTTCTGCAAACATTCTGCTGTTCCCAGTTTAAAATACTTTTTCTGAGTTTCAGTTTTCACAGTGGAACAGCTCTAATCAACCTGTTAATCAATGTATAGCAACAAAACTAGAGTAGCTGGTAGCCTTCCAGACAGCCTAAGTGACCATATACTTACTCTCTCAGAGGTTGAAATATCCAAGTTAAACATATAATTTGCAACCAAGTTCATAACTGAAAAAAACTATGCTAAGACAATTTTATCAAATGTATAACAGAACATAACTGGAAAATGCCAAAATATATATCCTTAGACTGTCACATGCTTCAATACAATATTCCTAAAAATTCTCAACAACCTTGCCCCAGTACGTACCAAGTGGGTTGATTCCAATACTGCACCATAGCTAACAAAGAAGACTAAGAAATTAATGCTACAGTGTGAAAGCCTGAAAAAAAATGTCTCAAAATACAACACAAAATACATTTCAGGCAACTAAGGAATAGGGCAAAATACCAGATAAAACATGACAAGCAAACTTATAACATCCTCAAAATAAACATCAAAACGACCCAAAACTCTTCTGGACTTTCACAAACAAACTTTTACATCCAGGTCAAACTACCACCCCCACCCCTAAATTCAGCAATACTACCGATTCAATTCCTACACAGTTTAGCAACTATTGTATACAGACAATATTGTTCCTCACAAACATTAATACCTCAACCACTCTCTCAGTACCTGCAGCCTGTACCAAATATCCCCAGCTTTTTGACTTCATCCCAGTACCTACCGCAACCGTTTAAAAATGCCTACATACAGTGGATATAAAAAGTGTACACTCCCCTGTTAAAATGCCAGGTTTTTGTGATATAAAAAAATGAGACCACAATAAATCATTTCAAAACTTCTCCCACCTTTAATGTGACCTATAACCTGTACAATTCAATTGAAAACAAATCTGTTAGGGGAATAAATATAAAAAACAAAAAAAAACGTACAATACGCTGGTTGCATAAGTGTGCACATCCTTAAAATAATACTTTGTTGAAACACTTTTTGATTTAATTACAGCATTCAGTCTTCTTGGGTAGGAGTCTATCAGCACGGTACATCTTGACTTGGCAATATTTGCCCACTCTCCCTTGCAAAAGCAATCCAAATCTGTCATATTGTGAGGGCATGTCTTGTGCACAAGTCCTCTTCAGGTCACCCCACAGATTTTCTACTGGATTTAGGTCTGGGCTCTGGCTGGGCCACTCCAGTACTTTAATTTTCTGCTGGTGAAACCATTCTTTTGTTGATTTGGATGTTTGCTTGGGGTCATCGTCGTGTTGAAAGGTGAAATTCCTCTTCATTTTCAGCTTTCTAGCAGACCCCTGAATGTTTTGGGCCAAAATTGACTGGTATTTGGAACTGTTCATAATTCCCTCCACCTTCACTAAAGCCCCAGTTCCAGATGAAGAAAAGCAACCCCAAAGCATGATACTGCCACCACCATGCTTCACTGTGGGGATGGTGTTCTTTTGGTAATGCAAAGTGTTGTTTTTGCACCAAACGTACCTTTTGGAATTGTGGCCAGAAAGTTCAATCTTGGTCACATCAGACCATAAAAAGACGTTATGTCTTACCATAATGTTCCATCTGTGTTGTTGAACTTCTTGCATTCATCACTGATGGGTTCGTTTCAAGCCCTCAGAACTGAGTCGCCCTAATACCAAGCTCGCGCCAGCCAAAAAACTCTTGAGCTAAGCTTTTACCCATAGTGCCCTTCTCCCTGTTATCTCAGATCGAGTTTGCCCATCTTGTATTACTAAAGCAGAGGTAATTTCTGAGCAAATGCCCTAACTCACCACTTGGACCCAAAGTATACCCCAGGAGCCTTTGAAGGAACGTTATGCTAAGACATAACTTCTTTATCTGATGTTGTTAATCTTCTTTCCATTCATCACTGAAGGGACAGAATCCCCAGCTACGTTGTGTTCCTTGGGTGGCCCTTATGGAAGAATGTTCCTGAGCACCACTGAGATGAAGGCAGCTCTCCCTCTGGAGACCACATCCAATTTGTAATGATTAATAAACATGTGGGGGTTAGCTCATGTGGCTGCTGCACAAATATCATTCATAGAGGCTCTCGAATGGAAGGCTACAGACGTTGCCATAGATCTGGTAGAGTGGGCTTTAATATTCTGTGGCATAGGCTTTTTCGCAAGTGAATAAATGTAGTGTATGCAGTCCTTTAGCCATTTAGATAAAGTGACCCTGAAGACAGAATTTCCCATTCTAGGTCCAGAGAAGGAAATGAAAAGTTGGTCAGCTTTATGTATTGCTTTGGTTCTGTCTAAATAAAACCTCAGTTGCCTGTGTACATCCAAAGAATGTAGACAGTATTCCCCTTTATTAGTAAAAATTTGGGGAAAATATTAGCAAATCATTAAATAGGGCCTTTTACTGCATAATGCCTGAAGCTCTGAAATTCATCTTGCTGACATGATGGCTACCAGGAAAAGGGACTTCCAAGAAAAAAAACTGAGGTCACAGTTTGCTGCAGGTTCAAAAGGAGGTTGAGTTAAGGAATGAAGAACTAACGTGAGGTTCCACAGCTCTACAAGTTGTCTGGCTGGAGACCTAATGTGAGAGATCCCTTTAAGAAAGGTTTTGCATAACCGAAAAGAGATGCGTGGAGAATTATCCAACCCATCATGAAAGTTAGAGATAGCCACTAGATGCACTTGAATGGTAGAAGCTGCAGCTCCATCTCTGAAGAATTTTGACAGATATTGTAAAACTGCTGTAACTGGAGCAGAGTACGAGTCTAGCCTTCTTTTCTTAGACCAAATAGAGAACCTCTTCCATTTATCTAGATATAGTCTTCTGGTGGATGGTTTGTGTGAGGCCAGGATAATGTCATGTACACTATCCTGCCTGGCGATTAACAGAAGTGGAAAAACCAAGCTGTCAGCTTGAAACGGGATAGGTTAGGGGGACTCAACCCTTGGGGGTGAGAAATTAGGTCTGGAAAAAGGTCCAGAATCCATGGTCGACATAACAGATGAGGCCGAAGGAAGGGGAACCAAACTTGTCGAGGCCAAAAGGGGGCTATGAGGATCACTTTGCATTTCAGCCAAATAGCTTCCTTTATGAACTGAGGAATCGGAGGGATCGGGGATAGGCATATAGCAGTCCTGTGGGCCAATCGTGGATCAGAGCATCCCTCAGGGACTCCCCCTGTGGGGGGAATAGGGCAAAATAGCTGATGCATTTGTTGTTTGATGGGGAGGCAAATAAGTTGCAGCAAGGCTGGCCCCAAAGGCTGAAAATTTTTGCCGCTACATCGGGATTGAGGGACCACTCTTGCGGCAAAAGAATACATCTGCTCAACTTGTCTGCAATCACGTGGAAGTCCTAGGGATATGCGTTGCTACCAGAAAGCAGTTGGAATCTATCACCCACTGCCAAATTCTCATGGCCTCTCGACACAGGGGATAGGACTTGATTCCTCCTTGCTTGCTGATATACCAGACTGCTGACATGTTGTCTGACTGAATTTTGATCATTCCAGAAGGAATAACAGATTGGAATGCTTGCAACGTTAACTGCACCGCTCTCAGTTCTAGAACGTTGATATGCAGGTTGGCCTCCAAAGTAGACCATGTGCCTTGGACCGTCTTTCCCCAGAAATGGCCCCCTCACCCTATCAAAGAAGCATCCGTGGCCGCAATGGCCTTCCACTGGGGGGGATGGAGTGGATGGCTCCAAAGTTCTTTGTCTGCCCTCATCCACCAAACAAGGTCCTGCTTGCAACAACTGGTTATCTGAATTTGAAAGCATAAAGTGTGGTAATTCGGAAACCATGAGACAGCAGAAGCCATTGAAGTATTCGCATATGCAGTTTCGCAACAGGCACTATAGGTACAGAAGCTGCCATGGATCCTAAAACCTGAAGAACCTCTCTTGCTGAGGCTTTGTTTTGACAGAGTATCAGAGTATCACCAAGAGCTGGAGCCTCAATCTCTGAAGTCTGTGAGCTGGGAGAGACACCAGACAAGAATGGGTGTCGAAGACTGCTTCAATGAATCCTATTGCTCTGAGTTGGAACAAGGATGGATTTCTCCCAGTTTATTCAAAAACAATTGGACTTCATCAGATATAGGTTATCTGATGAAGTCCAATTGTTTTTTTTGAATGGACGAAAGTGCTAAGCATTAAAGTTTCTGGTGAACTTCTACGCTCAGCTTTGGCGTTTTGTCTTTTCCAGTTTGTGTCTTGTGTTTCTTGTGACGCTCTTCAGGACCACTGGTAAGGCTGGCCAGAGAAAAAAATCCCCTGGGTCCCTGATTATGGGAACCCCCTCTGCCTCGGTAGGGGCGTCTTCCAGAATTGTTACCCCTCTGCCCCTTGGGGTATCATCACCATGTGTGGCGTAGAAAGGAGCCCGAGATTTTTTTGTGCCACATTTTTCCATTCCCCTGGTTCCTGGAAAAGGAATGTTGAGGATTGGAAAAACGTAGACCTATGGCAGACAAGGTCTTACCATCCTGCTCACACCTGACCAGGGTGTCATTCACCTTGGGGCCAAAAAGGGAAGATGCTTCAATTGGAGCATTTAGGAAGGAAGACTTGAAAGGGTCCGCAAAGTCACAGAGGAGCATCCAGGCATGTCGTCTCATAACTAAGCCTGAAACCGCCACTCTAGCCGCCCCTTTGGTTGCATGTGAGAGCAACCTAATGGACGAGTTGGAGATCGATTCCAGGGTTGCGAGCTGCGAGGCAACTTTGTCCCTACCTCGTCAGGCACCTGTCCTGCAAGTGTTTCAGAGAATTCAGAAACCAAGTCTCCTTGGAGCCTCGTAAAATGTGCCAAGTAATTCAGAAACTGTATGGCAAAAGTCGCTGAAGCAAAAACTCACATCCCTAATCTGTCCACAGCCTGGGACTCTCTGTTGGGGGGATGAACAGTAGGACTGTCTTCGGCGAGATCCTTTTTCGTGGCCACTGCCACCACCACAGCATCGACTGGTAAACCTCTTGACCAATGTGGGTTTTCCTCGAGGGGGGATAGTATCTTGTCAGGTCTCCAAGGGATCGACTCAACAGAATCAGGGTTCTTATAGGCATGCTGCACCACGAGTTGTACCAGCTTGTCTGCAGGCAGGGTCACCCAAGAGGTAGATGGCCGGGCACGGAAAGTCTGCAGATACTCGGACTCCTCGGAAGAAGGGTTGCTGGGCTTTCAATCACCCCTCTGTTTCAACATTTCAAGGATGTCTCCAAAGGAGACTTCATCAGGGGGTGACCGTGGGTACCTTTCACCATCATCGAAATCTGTATCCTTTGTCAGAGACTCTTCAGGGGAGTCTACATGCTTCCTCTTGCACGATCTCTTCCATGGGGGCTCCTCAGCGGGGGTTTCTGAGGAGGACTCGGAAGAGGGGGTGCCCTGTAACGCGACTTTCCTGCCTGGTGTCCTGGGGCGGTGGCTTATATCAGCTGTAGCTCAGGGGGAGAAGAGGTCTGGGGTTCCGACGTTGGTGGAATGCTTCCATAAGCAAGTGCCCTCTCCATAGCTAAGAAAGCAGATCCGCCTGAAGAGGGATGGGTGCCCGGAACCAAGAAGGACAACCTCAGAACCGGGGTCTTACCTTGCTCCATCAAACTCGCTCCCGAAGGTGGAGCCTCAAGCAGGATCAGTGCAGACAGAACTCCTGGCACCGTGGACGGAACCGTACAGACACTCGAAACAGTACCATGAACCAAAGAGCCCACAGTCCAATCACAGGGCTGAGGATGGCCCGGTTCAGAGGGGACCAAAGACCAAAGGGACAGTCCCGAAAATGAGGTCCACTACAGGCGCCAAGATGGGGGGGGTTCCGAAAATGTCGGAGCTGAAGACTTTGGAACCAGTATGGTCAAAGGAGGAGAGTAGCTTGTAGTCCGTGGAGAAACCAACCCAAGTCCTGCAGGTGGATGGGTCCTAGATGGAGTGGGTATCCCCTTGGCTGTCAACAGCTGATCCACAAGATGCACATCAAATTCGGAAAGGCTCCTGGTGGATCTAGTGGATACTCCCGACGGGGAGTCAGGTCTTTCTAGGAACGGACTGTATACTTGCCCTAGAAATGGATCTGTTGATGGACAGTATCTTGTCCGTGGTGTGGAGTCTACCAGCATCGATGTCTCAAGTTTGGAGACAAAAAGAAGTGGCATCAAAATTGTCATTATTGGAACTGTGAAAGGGCTCGGTGCTGAAGGGGCACTTGGAGCTGACACAGAAGGTTCAGTAGCAATTGTAATCGCAAAGATAGGCATCAAAGGCGTGCACTGTGCCGAAGCGGCACTCGGTACCGAAATTGTAGCAGCCTTTGAAAAGTCAGTAGTCATTGCCATAGACAGTATCAGAGCTGAACCTGGTGCCAGTATAGGAACAGTCTGAGTCGGAGAGGAAGACGGTGCCGATGATGCAGACCTATGCTCTGAAGATAATTTAGGTACCTTAGACTTTATAGGTTTGCCCTGGTCACCCGATGGTGAAGAGCGAACAGAGTGGGACCTTTTCTTATCCTTGGTTGGAGTGGATGAGACCTCCATCGCAGAAAGGGTCTCTGAAAAGGGCGGCAACTTAAGGAGGCCCTTCAGAATCAGTTTGTTTTCGCACTCGTTCAAGGTGCGCTATCTAAAACTTTGACAAATCACACAAGGGGGTTGCACCGAAAGATGGAGCACCCCCAAACAATAAAGACAGTCTTCATGGGAATCACTGTTTGGCAGTTTACCCTTACATGAAGTACAATGTTTAAACCCCGACATGCCCTTTTTATCAGACATCATGAACAAAATACACACAAGTCAGATAGAAAACTAAGTCAAAGAATTCTACTACAACTATGTCTAAATATATATATCAAAATACACACACGTCAGATTGAAAGGAAGAAGAAGAAATGCCAACGATGGTATTTAAGAAATACCACGAGGGTAGGAAGAAAGGCTGTACCAACACTGGTACTTAAAATTACCAAAAGGGTAGAAACGGAAGGGTAAAAGGTCTACAGATAGCTTCAAAGTTAAAGAAATATCAAAATTACCAACAAGGAATAAGAGACAAACAAAATATCCTGAAAAGATATCAAACGTTTTCCACTTAACTGAGAGCTTGGCTTGAATGTGGCTTTACGTCTACGCAGCAAACAAGATCTGAGGTAACAGGGAGTAGGGCACTACGGGTAAAAGCTTAGATCGAGAGTTTTTTGGCTGGCGCGAGCTTGGTATTAGGCCAACTTCGTTCCGAGGGCTCGGAACCGAACCCATCTGTGATGAATGGAAAGAAGATTAACAACATCAGATCACATTTTCCCACATGCTTTTGGGAGTCTTGATGTATTGTTTTGCAAATTTTAGCCATGCCTGGATGCTTTTCTGTGTAAGAAAAGGCTTCCGTCTTGCAACCCTACCCCATAGTCCAGACGGGAGATTGTTGTCACATGTAGTACACAACCAGTGCTTGCCAGAAATTCCTGCAGCTCCTTCAGTGTAACTGTAGGTCTATTGGCAGCCTCCCTGACCAGTTTTTATCTCGTCTTTTCATCAATTTTGGAGGGACGTCCAGTTCTTTGCAATGTTACTGTTGTCCCATATTTTCTCCACTTTTTGATGACTGTCTTCACTGTGTTCCATGGTATATCCAATGCTGTGGAAATTTTTTTGTAACCTTCTCCTGACTGATACCTTTCAACAATGAAATCCCATTGATGCTTTGTAAGCCCTCTGTGAACCATGGCTTTTGCTGTAGCAGGCAACTGAGTAAACGTCAGGAAAATCCTACTAGGACAGCTGAACTTTGAGGTTAATCAGTCTCTCGAATTGATGGCAGGTGTGTACCCAAGAAGAGTGAACGCTGTAATTAAATCAAAAGGTGCTTCAACAAAGTATTATTTTAAGGGTATGCACACTTATGCAACCAGCTTATTGTACATTTTTTTTATATTTTACCCCATAACAGATTTGTTTAAAAAAAAAAAAAACTTACAAAAGGTTTTCAATTACATTCAAATTCTAAGCATTAGTGACAAATATCTTAATCATCCTAAAACTGTATTATTACCAAAACCACATTTGAATCATGCAGATCCAAAAAATATAGTGTTTTAATGTATCAAAGTTTGGAAAGATGTTAGCGCAAGAACACAATTAGTTCTTCCAAACGTTGTGTCTCCATTTCAGTTGCGCCTCAGGGCAGGTGGACAAAAAGAACTTTAGCATGGGAACCACACAATGCAAGTCATCCAAAGCACTCTTATTTACATATCTGCAACAAGTACATGTAAAGTACTTACTATGTTAGTTACTATTTTTATTATGAATTGTGGAAAATAGATGCTTCCACTTTAGTTTATTAAAGCAATAAAACTCTCATATTTTTGCCCTTCTACATCTCTTTGAATAAATGGAATTAGTTCAAAACTGATGAAAATTAAAACGGGAACAATCAGAGATGCCCAGTTTCATCATATCTATTAAAACTTATATTTCGAGCCCCCATTTGTTCACCAAATTTAAAATACCTCTATTCAATTTCCAGTGCCATACAATAAACATTAAAATTACAGAGTTTACTCATGATGCAAATCATTTATTATTCTACCCAGTTCAGTGACATTCCATTTTTTGACTCTCTTAATAACTTTGCTCCAACTATCAAACTTTACTTTAAATAATACCAAAAATCTTAATTTCCTCTAGATGCTTTTATTGTTATCCAGATCTTGTGGATTTTCAACCTATTAAAATATCAAATAACTAAAAATATTTGGGAATGTATCCTTATCACAATAATGAGAACTTTAATACAACATTTTAAACACATTTATAAAATCCGGTAGGGAATGAAGAACTTAAAAGGTTTAACAACCATAGGTTTTCCATGTTCTGAAAAACTTCAACAACATATTTGCAACATATACCTAAAATATCTTTAATAATATATCCATGTAACAGATTTCTTGTAGCATTCAAGACCCCCCCAAAAATAGCTTATGTTAAAATGGTAAAAATTCCAGACCTATAGGTCTACTATTTAATTACAAGGATGTCCAAGTTACTTACTATTAAAAACTTCTCCTACGGAAGGAATATGGGTGCCTAACTGGGTCGCAATATAGTACAACTTCTTAAAACTAAGCAATTTAAACCCTAATGCTATTTCTCATTGGTACCTTACTGGTCAAGGCATGGAAAGACTTTCAGCCATGCATCACTGCATATAGAGGAAAAAGTTCTGGTTATGTTTGCAGGCAACCCAAGCCCAATTAGTAGCTATAGTATGTCTATAGGAACTGGCCAAGGAAGAGAGAAGTAAGCAGCCATAATGCAGAGGAGGAGGCAGCTATGCCTCCCTACAACGGTAGTGCATAGTGAGAACAACAGATGTTACAGGTAGTGAAGTCCCAGCCTACCAAGTCCATGCTGTCAAAGTGCATTCACACTAGCAGTCCAAGAAAACTCAATGTGCAGTGGCATGTTACCATTCAGGGGACAGCAACAGCAGAGCTCAGAGAAGCTGCTGAGAGGAGTGTTCCCATGTGGGGAGAGGGTAAACTGCCCCTCCCCAAGACAAGCAAGCTAAACAACTCTCTACCATCTGACTCTCACCAGGGAACAAAAAGCTGATGGGAATTCCTGGGCAAGAAAGAATGGAGCACAGGGTTCTAACCTAGCCATAGGATGCCCAGGTCTTGTTCCTCTCCAAACAAATGGGTCCATTGGGTACAAGTACCAGAACCATCAAACAAGGCTAGGAGGAGCAAAAATAAAGTATTTTACAATTAGCTGACAGACAAAAGCGGCAACATTTCAAATACTTCAACCAAGACCAAGAACATTCAAAATTAAGACACCCTTTTAAATGGCAGCAAAGTCGAATAAAACACTATTTCCTTTATTAAGGGAAAGTATAGCTGTGTTATCAGCATACCAAAATTATAGATGTTTGAATGCAGTTTAGGATGCAGTCATAACTGTGGGGATCTCTGTCACGGGCAGAGTCCCATGTCAGGTCAGAGTTTCAGAAATCATCCACTTTACCTGTAACACCAGCCTCATGTCTTCCATCTTATAGACATCTCCATTATGCAGTATAAAGGAAATAGTCCACTTGGCCATCTTTAGTTACTTCTTGCTGCATTGCATAGTAAGTATGCTGGTCAAGCAGGACAAGTGTGCTTGCAAAAGACAGAATTACTTTAAAGATAGCCATAACAAGTGCGCTTACTATATAGGTTTTGACCACAGCAGCACCTTATCTTTAAAGACTTTATGCTGAAAACAATCAAAAGTAAGAGGAATGCCAAATCTGAGCATTTAAATCACAAACATCTAGCAGAGTTCATCTGTCATTCATCCGTCATGTCTGACAACAGTTCTTCAGACTCCTTGCATTAATTCTGTTCAAAAGCAATTTGCCATGAAGCACACACATACCAACTCAATGATAAGACAGAGCATTGCGATCAGGTCACTGTTCATAACCAAGCTACTAATGTGTTTACATAATGAATTCAAAAAGTTTACCTCAAGACCAAAGCTTGTAAGGTGAATTTCTTGAATCCATTTTTGATCACATTAATAAGGTACTGAATACTTCTCTTAGAACCTTAAACAGTTAACTACTCCTTCCATATTTCCAGCATCCATAAGTCACATACACAAACGTCATACTTTGTACCATTGTGCCCATACCAACCATTTTATAATGCTTATCCAAAAAGAGAGCTAAATTTTGCATTGAGGCAGACACATGCCTCTCAACCTCTTAGTACAATAAATATGGGGAAAAGCATAAATAATGGGGGACAAAGGTCCAAAAGTAGGGACAGACTTCAAATACTACACTTATGAACTTAGAAAGTTGCTAAAATAATAGGTTTGGAATTGGCATGCATTTTTCTGAAGAACATGAAGTCTGAAACTCAAATGTGTCATTATTTAGTGTCAGAAAACTACAAATTTTATTAGGAACACACCAAAAATATGAAGCAAAAATGTGGACAGTTGATAGGTATGGACAGACAGCAAATGATGTGAAGGAGTAACACGGAAACCTGACTGATAACGCAATGACCCATAAAAACAGAAATGCAGTAACAACTCACTGTGCAAAGGTTAATTTACTGGATTTTGCCTAGACTGTGTGCCTTGTGTGCTGTACCCTACACTAATTTAGTTATGGGACTATGGGTGAGACAGTATTTCTATGATTACCAATTTTTTTTTCAGAACAAGAAGGCAGCACACATTATATTCTTTTCCAATGCTGTAGATAGACGTGTTCTTTGTACTCTACTGAGTAAATTTTTTCTGAGCACCACATAAACATGGCTTTTTTCAGGTCATACTATGTCCGACAATTGTCTGAATTAATGCCTTTAACAGGTGCATCATTGCTAATCTAAAAACAATATTTTCAATATTTTTTGGGAGAACAGCTGAAAATGTTACTTACATTTATTAAGTGCTGGGGGGAGCATTTTTGAGAGATGTGTCCATTTTAAGTGATAGGTATCCAGGGGAGGGGTGGCAGCACTAAGAGTTTATGAATACAGAATGGGATTTGCTTGTTATACCCCTGCTCTTATTTGATATATATGTATATATATATATATATATATATATATATATATATATATATATAAAAAGACACTTGCTTGAGGTGAGTGTCAGCTCAGGATATTTAAGTCCTGTACTTTTTTTTTTTAAACAGATGACAGACTTAGAAAATGGTGACACTCACAAAATAATCAGTTCTAGAATCATCTACTAAAGCAGAATTAGCAGTAATAGGAGATATGATGCTGAATGCTTTATCGAGTGAAACTGCTACTTCTTAAGAGTCAGTGATTACATCCGCAGAGATGCAGTGTGTCATGCATGCAATTTAATATTTCCTCCTCCAAGGATAATAACCTCTTTCAGACGTTTTCTAATTTGACCCATATTTCTAGCCTGATACTAATTAAGAAAAAAAGTCTCTTTCTCCAGAGGTTACATAGTTGGGAACTTAGCTCAACCAAAAGGAGAGGCAGAATGTTTCAGTTAGTTAAACGTTTGAGCCTCAGAGGATGTCACAGGGTAAAAGAAATTGATCTCTATGGTCTTCCTAGGTACCTCTGAGCAGCCACAGTGGAGTACTTACCCATCACTTAAGAGAAGCTTTCCATGAAAGCCTGTAGAACTGTTTTAGTTAGCTATGAGACTGTTGTCCAGTCTGTCACAGCAAGCTTAAGTTAGACAGCTAACTTAGCACTTGAGTTGTGAGTAAATACATGTGGTTTTCATATTTTTTTAACAAAAGAACACAAATCAATAATGATTATTGATTGCTAGGGCTAATTAATACTGATGCAAGGCATTATCTTTTGTGATTTAGTGCTGAATGGTTCCTCATGTTAAAGATTGGACTTACAGGATCAGAAAGCATTTGCTAAATGTTTTTGTTGGGTAAAATAAGACAACACTGTATTTTATGTTCACCCAGAGTTTGATATTAAAAGTACCCATTATAATCAAGGTCTTCCTGTCAGGAATAAGGTAAAGAAGCTCAGTTAGGGAAGAATAAAAAGGCAAGGCTATAGGGCATGTGCGTGTTTTACACATGACCTGATAAGTCCAGTTTGTGGACAAAAGCTCTTATAATGACCGAATAAAACTGAGTTTATTCACTGACCTAGTTTACTTGTTGTTTTCTAAAACTTAGTATTTCCTTCTGAAGTTTTGGACTGCAGTTAACTGTGTGTGTGTGTGTGTGTGTGTGTGTGTGTGTGTGTGTGTGGTGGGTAATATAAGTAAGCCAATAATGGAGTATAAATAGTAAATAATCAGTTACCTAGTTGGGTTGTGGTAGAATAGTTAGGAAAGGCAGGGCTATAAAGCTGTTAAATAGCAGGAACTAAGCCAAAAAATGCATAATTACTGACAGTAAAGGAGACGATTACCTAGTTTGGGATCTGTTCTGATAGATTTGTCATAAGATCAGGCAGGGAAAGGAGAGATGTTCTTTACTCAGTAGCACTGTACTTATCAATTATGCTGGTCCACTCATTCTTCCTTACAAATTTCCCAGCTTTTTAGCAAATTATTCCAGAATCATAAACACAGCTTTAGCCATGAATTTGTTATTTTTTATGGTTACTAATGATAGCAACACTTCAATCACCTAGTAGTACTAGCTTAAGTCCACTGTTGCTGATGGTTGGCAAACTACTCTGAGGTTATCTTGTCATAAGCACAGGATATGACCATATTCAAGGTTACTAGCTTTTATGAGGCCTTAGAAGCCAAGTACAACAGCACCAAAGGGCTACAAGCAACTATAAAAGGTTAAAAGGATGTTGCCACGTTAGGTGAGGAAGGGCAGTGAAGACTGACCTTACAGCCATAGATGTTTCAGTCAAGAAGGCAAGTAGGAGTTTGGGATTAGGTAATTGAACATGGAATGCCTGGCAGATTAGCAGAGATTTACTGATGACATATTTAGATAATGGTGGCACTCAGAAAATCAGCAGAGCTAGAATCATCTAGTGAGCTGCTAAGGAGCTTCATCATGTAGTCCAGTGTTTGACTCAATCTCATTTGCATACTGTGCGATTCTTGGTCCATCACTTAACTACTTAACTACACAGAGCCCAGAGGTGTCCCCAAAAAAGGTTTGTGTGTAGATGATTCACCTGCTAAACTAATGGGGATAAGAGTCTGGAGACATTAGACATGTAGCTATCTAAGAAGGGGAATAGAAAGATCAATGAAGGTTTACAAGAAGGTAATTTGTTCTTACTGGTCTTTGGCTTTGGATGGCATGAAGTTCATAGAGAGAGATATTTTCTTTCAAATTTAGTGGGTAACAGGGAATTTAGAATGAAGTGTGTGGGGACAAGGTAAAGGTGCAGATCAGTGAAGGAACTGAAGAAGATGCACAGCTTTTCTCTATGGTATTTGGTGCCTGAAACTGTGGCATGTAGGAAAGTATTTGCGTGATGATATATGCAAGGGTTAGACAACATGGACAGATAACAGCTATACCCAATGTTAATGTACACATGTTGATGATCAGCATGAAGACACAAGAGCACTTTAAAGCCAGTGTTTCAGTGATTAGGTAAGTGCAGTAGCAGGTTACATAGATAATTTTCATAATGTGGAGCCAAACTGGATGGCTATGATGTTTCTGCACAGTTCTAGCAGAAGCAAAGCCTTAATCTTTGGCAGTTCAAGTCTCTAAGCCAGCTGGTAAACATATGATCTCTTCAGGACACTGAAGAAAGTGACTGAATTGAGGATGTTATAAGTTTAACTGTTGACACTCTTAGTCTTGTAAAGGCTGAAAGGACATACTGCCTGCCTAAATGTCATGGGTTGGGGAGGCAGCATACAGTTCATAACACAGATAGACAAGCAAAAAGCTCACCAACAAATGAATTTTACTCTAAATATCTAACACTGTCTGCACTAATGGTACAGAGCGATAATGCCCTGACTAAAGCACAGGCAACCAGAGTTCAAACAGTGGTTACGGCACTTGTGAAGGCAGAAAGGATGGGTGTGACCATCCTGGGGAGAGAGAGAGAGAGTGGTTCCTATTCATCACACCCCACTGCCCTGATGACAGGGCCTCAGCTGAACAGGATGAAGCTCCTTAGCTGAACAGCAAAGGCCCATCATGATGCAGGAAGCTGGTGCCAGAAAGACATGGACATGCATATGTGAGGAAACATGGATGTACAGACTGAAGGGTACTGGTGGTGGCCCTTGTGGTGACAAAGTGTTCATGTCAACACCAGGGGCAAAGTTAGCCCTTAAAACTGGAAAACAGCTAACATTGCTGGAAGGCCAGTAACAGCACAAAAATACCTTCATGAATGCCTGGATGACACCTGCCCGTTTAGACAGTGTTACGTCTGATCAAATTAAGGTTGGATGGTCTGCAGGCCCAAGAACAAAAATGATATAAAAATGTAATTGTGACTTCTAGGAAGGATACTACTAAATATCACTGCAAAATTTAATACTGCCTTTGTGAAAAATATCAACTACACCTTTAACCACTAATTCCACTGACAACATCAACAGTATTCAGTCAATACTATTAAAATCAAATCTCTTGAGATTCTTTTCTTGTCTTGTCTGAATAAATATGGAAGGATTCCTAAACTGTTTGACAATCCTATGAAAGAGAACACTGTATATCCATGCCTTATTCTACAGAATACCCTGAAAATTCACTTCACAGCAGTTAAAACTGGCTATCCTCGTGATCAAGGAGAGACCAATGAAAAACCTCCTGGAATTCTAGCTAGCAACGAAGAAAAAGATACATGAGCAATATGAACCTCACTTAAGTTATCTTTATGATTAAATCTGGTTTAACACTATAAAAACAGACTTCCAAGATGGCTGCACATTGAGTAATAGCTTGTTTCTAGCTCTCCCAGTGTGAAAACAGAACCTCGGCAGAGAATGCTGGTAGACTTGTGTTTATAGGCAAATTTCAGTAACTGGCTACTAAGTGCACTTCATGGATTGCCAGGAATAAAGAAATACAGAAGACCTGGAAAAAATTAGCTACAAAAAGTGAGGAAGGAACACTGACTGGGGAAAGTTTTGCAGCTGTTCAGCAAAAAGCAATGCAACCTTCAGACATGACTTCCAATAACCTACAGGAAGATATAAGACAACTGCATAAAGACCTGGTTAAAATAAACAAAAACACTGATGAAGTATATCAACACAAATAAAAGGCTGGAAAAATGGAAGAAGCTTTAAACAAATATTCAGACGAGATGATAAAGCTGCAAAAATCAGAGGTTGAAATGAAGAAAAGGCTGGCTGAATATGAGACTGCTCAGAAAGAGATATTTAAAAAAATAATAGAGGACAGAGCACATAGGGAAAACTTTTAGTTATGTACTCACCATAACTTCAGATGTTTGGGATCCATCTCGCCTACATTCTGACTGATGGGTTCGGAGCCGATCCCTCGGCTCCGACTCGGCACGCTTATGCCAAAGAGCGAAGTCTCTTATTGGCTGAGCTTACTATATCCCAGGATGCACCACTACCAGTCCCCCAGATCTAGTTTGTCCGCATACATGCACACATGCACGCCCTGCTTATATAACATCGTCAGATGAAACAAGATAAAACAGTACAACTCAAAACCGTTCAATCTCTTCTGATCTCCAAGGCAGGGGGAAGGAGGGTGGGTATTAGGAATGTCGGCGAGATGAATCCCAAACATCTGAAGTTATGGTGAGTACATAACTAAAAGATGTTATGTGATCCTATCTCGCCTACATTCTGACTGATGGGACAGCATGCCTAGCACCTGAATCCTGGGTGGCTCACTGGAAAACACTCCTGAGTACCGTGGAACCAAATGATGCTCGTCCTTTAGATGCCACATCCAATTTGTAGTGGGAAATGAAAGTGTGCGGATTGGACCAAGTAGCCATAGCACAAATTTCCGATATAGCGAGCTTGGAATGAAAAGCTATAGAAGTAGCCATAGCTCTGGTAGAATGAGCTTTGATAGATGTTGTAAGTTGCTTATTTGAAGAAGAATAAGCCTGAGTTATGCAATCTCTGATCCATTTGGAGATAGTAGCTTTTGTGATGGTTTGACCCAATTTATTATCTGAGAAGGACACAAACAACTGGTCTGACTTACGAAGTTGCTGAGTCCTGTCTAAATAGAAGCGTAATTGCCTGTGAACATCCAATTTATGGAGAGTGTATTCCGCTTCATTGGAGAATTTTGGGAAGAAAACTGGTAGCTCTAGAGATTGTTGGAGACAGAAACTAGAACAGACCTTTGGGACAAAGGATGGATTAGGCCTAAGTGATACTCTATCCTTGTGGAAAATCAAGTACGGTGGCTTAATAGATAGGGCTTGAAGCTCTGAAACTCTTCTTGCAGAAGTAATTGCAACTAAGAAGGCAGTTTTCCAAGACAGATATTTTAACTCACATGTAGCAGCCGGTTCGAAAGGGAAGATGTTAATGTGAAGCACCAAATCAAGATCACGGAGGCGCAGGATGAAAAATTGGGGGTCTTAACAGGCCCGCACCTTTAATGAAAGTTTTGCATAGTCTGCTGCTCATCAATGGAGGATCCGTGGATTCATGGAATTTAGAGATAGCCGCTAGTTGGACTTTAATAGTAGAGACAGAAGATCCTTGATTAAACAGGGATGTTAAGAATTTCAAAACCTCTGGGATAGGAGCAGTGATAGGGTCTAAGCCCTTGAGTTGAGCCCAGATAGCAAACCTCTTCCACTTACTGAGGTACAATTTGTTAGTGGTGGGTTTGTGGGCAGAAGATAAAATGTGAACAACTTCCGGGTCTAGTGTGTGACTTCTGACTAAAGTCGGAAGTGGAGGAGCCAAGCTGTCAATTTCAAAGGCGGAGGGACTGATGCTGATGTCCCGACTGATGAGTTAGCAGGTCCGGAATTAGGTCTAAAGTCCACGGATCGTCCACCGCATGCTTCTTCAGGTAAGGAAACCATACCTGATGAGGCCAGTATGGGGCAATCAGTATCATTGCGCACCCCAATTGAGAAGCTTTTTGAATGACTTTGGAGAAGTGGAATCGGAGGAAAGGCATAAAGTAGCCCTGTTGGCCAAGGTTGTGCTAGAGCATCCATAGCTGGTACCCCCCGATGTGGGATCAAGGAGAAGAACCTTTGGCACTTGGTGTTTAGTGGAGTTGCAAATAGGTGCAGCACGGCGTCCCCATCTCCTGAAAACCTGAGCTGCTACTGTTTGGTTTAGAGACCACTCGTGAGGAGAGAGAATTGTCCTGCTCAATTTGTCTGCCAAAATATTTGATCTTCCCGAATGTGGGTCGCTACCAAAAAGCGGTTGGTAGCTACAGCCCATTCCCACACTCTCATGGCCTCTCTGCAAAGGGGGTAGGATCTGGTCCCTCCTTGTTTGTTCAGATACCAGACCACCGACATGTTGTCTGTGTGGATGGCGATGATGCCCTGAGGAAGAAACTTGTGTAAGGCCTGTAGGGAAAGTACAGCCCTCATCTCCAACACATTGATGTGGAGAAGAGCTTCGTCTGGAAGCCAGGAGCCCTGAACTAGCCTGCCCAGACAATGCCCCCCCCACCCTATCTGGGAGGCATCTGTCGTCAGGGTAACCAGTGGAGAGGGAATAACAAAGGGGCTTCCTTGATTCAGATTGGATGTCTGAAGCCACCAGCGAAGGTCCCGTTTGCATGTTTCCGTAATCATGATGTGATGATTGAGGGGAAGATCCTGAAAGGACCATTGAGTTGACAATAGCCACTGAAGAATCCTCATGTGCAATCTTGCCAGAGGAACTAAAAGAACCGTGGCAGACATTGAGCCTAAAACTTGTAGAACCATCCTGGCTGGGGCTTTGGATCTCGAGATCAGAGCTTGAACTTGGCCCTGTAAAGTTTGGATCCTTTCGGCAGGAAGAAAGACACGCATTAATCTTGAGTCTATCTCTGCTCCTATGAACCTTATGCGTTGAGAGGGCAGCAAGACAGACTTTGACCAATTGAATGTAATCCCCAGGGTAATACCCAGGGAGATGGTGGCTTTGAGGTTGTCCATTAGTAGATGCCTGGTGGTGGCAGTCAGGAGCCAGTCGTCCTGATAGGGAAACACTTGGAATCCAAGACTTCTCAGGTGAGCCGTCACTACTGCCAAACACTTGGTGAACACCCTGGGGGCTGTGGTGAGACCAAAGGGCAGAGCGCAAAATTGGTAATGACTGACTCCCAGGCTGAAGCGCAGATACCTCCTGGACGCCTGATGTATCGGTATGTGATAATAGGCGTCCTTGAGGTCTATGGAGCACATCCAAACATCCTTCTCCAACAATGGGAGAATGGATTGTAACGTGACCATTCGGAATTTGGATTTCGTGACGGATTGGTTCAGTCTGCTGAGATCCAATATCGGTCTCAGGTCCCCTGTCTTTTTTGGCACTAAAAAGAACTTGGAGTAATTTCCTGATCCGATCTGGTCTGTGGGGACCGGTTGGATGACTCCTTCTTCTAGCAGCTTTAAAGCTTCTGCGGCTGCCATTTCCCTTTGACTGGGTGGTGGGTCCGGGATTCTTTTGGACGGTGGGGGTGAGTATGTGAATGGGATGGTGTAACCTCCGGCAATGATCCGAAGCACCCATCTGTCCTGAGTGATTGACTCCCAGGCTTTTAGGTGCTTGGCAAGCGACACCCGACTGGCTCCGGAGCAGCACAGCCGGGCAATCCCTCATGGCGTGTGGGAGGCTGAAGAGCCACGAAAGGACTCGCGGTCTCCAGAATTGCGGGGCCCTCTGCCGCCTCTGGGACGGCGTCTCCCTGAAAAATTTCCCCGTCCTCTGCCTCTGGAAGGGAATCTTCCTGCTGTTGGGAGAAAAACTTGCGAGATTTTGGAACCACATTTTCCCCCTCCTTTAGCCTTGGGGTAAGGCCGAAGGGAGTGGAATAACGGGCACCTCGGCAGATAAAGTTTTCCCTCTTGCTCACAGCGGGTAAGGGTGTCTTTAACCTTGGGTCCAAACAATGAGGACCCATCAAAGGGAGCGTCGGCGAAGGAAGACTTGAAGGCCTCCGCAAACTGACACAAGCGAGCCAGGCTTGTCTCGTGAGCCACGCCTGTGCCTGCCGCTCTACCGCCCTTCGGCCGCATAGGAAATCAGCCTCATGGACGAGTTAGAAATTGGCGTAAGGATAGCCAACTGAGAGCTAACCGACTGGGGTAACTGCTCAGGTAGGTTACCGGAGAGGGAATCTGACAACTCCTTGACCAGATCCCTCTGAAGCCTGGTAAAATGTGCCAAATAATTCAGAGACCTTAAAGTAAAGGCCGCTGAAGTCAGGGTCAAGCTTCCCGTACCTGTCCATACTCCTAGACTCCTTATTAGGAGGATGGACGGACGTTGAAGCCTCTGCCACGTCCTGTTGTGTAGCAGATGCCACCACCATGGCATCTACAGCCACGCCTTTAGTGAGGAACTCCTTCTCGGGGGGAGCAGACAAAAATTTATTTGGACGAGAAGGGACTGGTTCCACGGTATCTGGATGTTCCCACGCCCTTCGACAAACTAAATCCAGAAGCTCGTCGAAGGGCGGAGACACCCAGGAGGCGGAGGGCTGAGCCCCAAAGGCCTTGAGGAGCACTGACTCGTCAGCAGAGGGGGGTTTGGATATCCAGCCGCCTCGTTGTTTGAGGATCTCTAAGATGTCTGCAAATGAGACATCATCCGAGGACGACTGCGGGGACCCCTCTGCATCATCAAGATCAGTGTCTGATGTAATAGACTCGGGGGAGTCCACGTGCTTCCTCTTGCACGATCTCTTCCTTGGGGGTTCCTCGGAAGACAACTCCGAAGAACCCTCAGGAGGAGGGGAACCCCCAATGGGGGTAACCTCAGGCCCCGGGGCTCCGCTG
Source organism: Protopterus annectens (assembly GCF_019279795.1). NCBI lineage: Eukaryota > Metazoa > Chordata > Ceratodontiformes > Protopteridae > Protopterus > Protopterus annectens. The sequence goes on along the minus strand of NC_056731.1, from coordinate 42,627,949 downwards.
ACTACGGACAGGGGAACTGCCAAAGACCCAGTCTCCACGCCCAGGGAAGGTGCTGGTAAAGCCGGAGAGATGGCCGAAGAGGACTTGGCCAAGGCACTCCTCATGGCTCTGAAAGCCGGACCCCCAGAATCCTGGGAGTGTCCGGTCCCGAGCCGTGATAGCCGACGGAAGTCCCGCAGCGAGCACCGAGGGAGGCTCGGAACCCAGCATAGGTCCGAAACATCACCCCGGGTCCAGCCGAAGAAGTCCAGCGTACCAAACTCGGACCCGAAGGCCGGGTTGGAGTAAGGGTCGGAGCCGACCCTGAGATCTCCACCGGCACCAACAGCACCTGCTCCGACGGAGCCGAAGCAGTCGGAGGAGGAATGGCAATGGGGTGGGCCAGGGTCATCGGCTACGAAGCCAACTGGGTCGGAACGAAACAAATTTTGGAAGACTGGGGACTGGAACAGTCTTTGGAGCACCCTGTCTATATCAGAATCTGACATCCTCGAAGACCGAGAGGAAACAGAGCGGGTTCGAGGCGGCCTCTCCAACGGCCCCAAAGGGCTAGGGGACCGGCTCGAGGTGACTCGATGAGTATCGGCGCCGAAGGAATACACACACCAGATTCCATCGGTGCCGAGGTGGACTTGGCCGAGGAGGAAGTGTCTGAGCGGGCGACCCTTGTCGGCTCCGAGACCAGTGGAGCCGGCGAAGGTGACCCGCCTCTCGATGCCCCAGCCATCGGCTCGAAGCCAGAGGAGTCGATACTGGTGGCATCGAGGCAGACCGTTCGACCTCGGCTCCGAAGTCCTTGGAGCCAAGGAGAGGCCTGCCTATGTTTCTTAGCGGTCGGATCCGACGGACTCGTCGGAACCGGCGCCTTCTTTAGCCGGGGAAGGAGAGGATGCCAAGGCTTCTTCAAAAGAAGGTTTAATTAACCCCTTAAGAATCAATTTATTTTTCCTCTCCTGGAGGACCCTTGAGGAAAAAGCGTGACATACGCTGCATGACTCCTGTAAGTGTTTTGCACCTAAACAATACACACAGAGCGAGTGATCGTCCGTGATGGACATTTTGAAACTACATTTTGTACATTTTTTAAAGCCCGAAGGCCTAGGATTCTGAGACATTATGGAAAGAGAATTTCAGTAATCTGACAGGAAAAATACAATTTACTGACTTACTGATGTACCCCTTAAGTATAGGCTAACAGTTACCGCTTAAAAGCGCCAATGACAGGGAACTTTGAAAACCCTGTAAGAACAAACAGAGCTACAAAAATATTTAAAGCCTTTTGCTCTATATGTAAGTTATAGGAGGGTTGACTGACCGGGAAGGCCCTAGATGAAGGGGGCCTACCAAACTCAACCCAATCACACAACAAAAGTCTTCAACAAATCCAACCAATCACAACAACAATGAGAAGAATAGCCGTTAAAACAGCTTTTGAGGCAAAAACAGCAAAAAACTGACAGAAAAAGTTAGTTAAATAACTACTCAGCCCAGCCAGCTCGAGACCACGTCTTCGCAGGATAGCGGCAAACGAGATCTGGGGGACTGGTAGTGGTGCATCCTGGGATATAGTAAGCTCAGCCAATAAGAGACTTCGCTCTTTGGCATAAGCGTGCCGAGTCGGAGCCGAGGGATCGGCTCCGAACCCATCAGTCAGAATGTAGGCGAGATAGGATCACATAACATCCTGTGATTTTCAGCTACACCACAGAAGTTGAAAAGAACAGACTGCATTAATTTTATGAAAGCACAAATAAGCAACTGGACTGGTATTCCACAGCAGGAGTTGTGTACACGCTCAAAACTTGGCTATAAGAAAGCAACCTAGACCTTCAATAGTAAAGATGCAATCCCACCAACAGAAAAAGTTGATTCTGACAAAACTGTGGCAGAAGGACAAAGTACTAAATGTGGGAGACAGCAGAGTGTTTGTGGAGAATGATTACTCACTGTACACTAGACAGAATAGGAGCAAATTTATTCCACTATTCTGGGAATATCGAGATGCAGGTGTGAGATTCAAACTTCTGTACCTAGATGTCTTTAAGGTATTCTTCCCTGGAGGGACAAAATCATCTTTGATGAAGTACATGCTAAAGAGGAAATACAAACATTTTTCCAACAAAAAAGTAAGATGTGAAAAGTACAGTTGTGTACACTTACCATAAATGTAGATGTTCGAGTGTATTCACTGTTGCAGTCATTACATATGGGTCATCTGCTTGCAGGTAGCCCTCAGCCAGCCTGAATACCAGAGTCTTGGATTCCTGCGTTGGATGCTGTCTCTTCTTCCATTATGTCAGGTTGTCAGAGGTATAAAACATGCAGCCGATGCCATTACATCAGTTTTTCTTGCCCCAGATGTCAGGTGCCCCCATAATGGGAAGCAATTAAATCTTATGTTACACCTCCATCAAAAAGCAAATACACCAGAAAGCTTAAATACACCAAAGAAGCAGAGGTAGAGCCTAGAGAAGTCCGGGAGCTGGAGGGAGGGTAACCAGGACTGCAACAGTGAATACACTCGAACATCTACATTTATGGTAAGTGTACACAACTGTACTATGTTCTTCATGTTTCACTGTTGCAGTCATTACATTTGGGTTGATTCCCAAAGCTAAGGAAGTGAGGAGAAAGTCAAAGAGAATTAGGACCAGCTAATAAGCCCTGCAAGACTGTAGTGGCAAAACCAGCTCTGGATTTAGAAAAAATAGGCATGTAGTAATGCTTAGTGAAGGTATGTACAGAACTCCAGGTTGCAGCTTCTAGAATGTCCCTGGTAGGGACTCCTCTGAGCAAGGCTGTAGAGGTAGATGCAGCCCTGGTGGAATGTGATCTTATCGCCTGTGGGGTAGGTTTTCCATGGTGCTTATAGCAGAAATGAATGCAATGGGCTATCCATTTAGAACTGGTTTGCTTTGAAATGGCCTTCCCCTCTACCCCTGCAGCAAAGCCAACTAGCAGCTGTTCAGATTTTATGAGAGGCTTAGTCCTGTCCAAATAAAATCTATGTTGTCTGAGCATGTCCAAAGAGTGCAGTATTCGTTCACCTTTGTTTTGTGGATTCGGGGAAAAGGTAGGCAGATGAATGGACTGATTGAGGGCCACACTAGACACCACCTTGGGCATAAAGGAAGGAGTGGTCCTGAGGGAAACTCTGTCTGCATGGAAGATAATGAAGGGCTCCACTGCCATGAGGGCCTGTAATTCAGACACACTTCTTGCAGAAGTGATGGCTAGAAGGAAGGCTGTTTTCCAAGAAAGGAATTTCAACTCTGCAGTTGCAGCTGGTTCAAATGGAGGGAGAGTGAGCTTTTCCAATACAAAGTTAAGGTCCCAGGCTGGAGAAGGGGCTCGGCTGGGGGGGGTGTTAAATATTTGGCCCCTCTGAGGAATTGCTTTAGCAGGGGGTGAGAGAAGAGGGGTGGTTCTGTATTATAATGTGCTGAAATGGCAGAGGCATGAATTTTAATTGACGAGAAGGATAGGCCCTTGTGGAGCATTTCTGTTTAGTACTGAAGAATAGGAGGTAAGCTAGGCATCGTTGTGCCCATCCCGAGTCTGGCTCCCGAACAGTATCTTTTCCACTTTTCAGCATAAGATTTTCTAGTACTAGGCCTCCTTGCTTCCAGAATGACATCTAGCACCTGCTTACTGACGGATGCTATTGGAGGGCTCAAGGAATTAGCCAGGCTGTAAGGTTCAGGGTTTGAAGCTGAGGGTGCAGAATCTGGCTCACATGCTGGGACAGCAGGGAAGGGGTCTGAGGTAGGTGCCATGGTTCCAGCAGTATCATACTGCGCAAGAGGGGGTACCAATGCTAGCGTGGCCAGTCTAATGCAATCAGTATTGTCCTTGGCTTGTCCTGTTTGATCTTTAGCAGAACATTCGAGAGGAGAGGCAGAGGTGGGAAAGGCATAAACTGAGATGCTTTCCCAGGTAAAGGACAGGGCATCCACTTTCCAAGCTTGATTGTGGGGAGTCCTTGTGCAGAAATTGTCCAATTGGTACTTCTGAGGGGAGGCAAAAAGGTCCATCTCTGGAGTCCCCCATTTGTTCCTCAAGAGGTTGAATATTTTTGGTTCCAGTTTCCATTCGTGTGGGTCCATGTGATTTCTGCTTAGGTCGTCTGCCAGTGAATTTAGCTTGCCTGGCAGGAATTGAGCTTGTAGGTGCACTTGGTAGCTCAAGGCTGTATTCCACAGAGCCATGACTAGTCTGCAGAGAGGGTACAAGTGGGTCCCCCCCTGCTTGTTTATGTACCACATAACCGTGGTGTTGTCTGACTTTACCAATAATTGTCCTGGAAGGATGTGGTCTTTGAAGGCTGTTAGGGAATTCTGTACAGCTAACATTTCTTTTTGGTTGATATGCAGGTGCATCTGATTCGGGTTCCATTTGCCCTGAATGCACTGCCCTGCCAAGTGAGCCCCCCATGCATAGTCTGATGCGTCTGTTGTTAGGGTTTGGGCGGCAGGGGGTAGAGAGAAAGGAAGCCCCTTATTGTGGTGGCAGGCCTCTGCCCACCAAAGGAACTCTGTCTTTATACAAGGAATGATAGGAATTATTGATTCCAGGTCCTGAGAATGTTGGCACCATAGGCGTTTTAGATACCATTGTAGTTTACTCATATGCAGTATTGCATATGGAATTAGTAGAATGCAAGAGGCCATGAACCCCAGGGCTTGCAGAATTTTCCTTGCAGATAGCTTGGTGTTTGTGGCCAGTAGTTTGAAGTAGGCTGCCAAATAAACTTGTTTCTCTGGAGTGAGGAAGGCCATCTGAGAAGTTGTGTTCAAGCTTGCGCCCAGGAATACAATCTGTTGGCAGGGTACTAGGTGAGATTTCTTTTCGTTTATGGTGTACCCCAGTGAGGCTAGAAGCTTCTTTACGAATGCCAGATGTTTTAATAGCAAGTCCTGGCTTTCTGCCTGAATCAGACAATCGTCCAGGTATGGGTATATCTGAATATTTCTCTGCCTGAAAAATGCAATGGCTGGAGCTAGACACTTTGTGAATACCCTGGGCAAGTAGATAAGCCAAAGGGAAGTGCAGAGAACTGATAGTGCATGGAGCCTGCCCTGAAGCGTAGGTATTTCCTGCAAGATTCCCTTATTGGAATGTGCAGGTAAGCTTCCTTTAAGTCTAAGGTTGCCAACTAGGCATCTTTGCCTTGCATAGGAAGCAGCTGTTGAAGTGGTAGTATTTTGAATTTTGGAATTACCAAAAAAGGTGTTTAGAATAGAGGGGTCCAGGACAGGATGCCAGGAGTTGTCTTTTCTGTGTACCAGGAAAAGTCTTGAATAAAAACCTTGTCCCCTTTCTTCTGCTGGGACAGGTTGAATAGCCCTGATACTTAGAAGAGAGAACACCTCCTTTTGAGCCTCTGCCCACTGATTTGGGGGTAGGTCTGTCCAACCGTTTGGGGTTGGTAAGGTGTGGAAGTGGAATCTGTATCCTTGGAAAACTATATTCAAAACCCATTTGTCCTGGGTTATGAGTTCCCAGTTTTTTGCATGCATAGCGAGCTTTCCTACTAAGGGAGCAGGCAGTTGAGCAGGGTTTGGAAGGGTTAAGATTAAGTCACTGTGCCATTTTTCCGTAGGGGGGTGTCTTACTGCTTCCTGCTTTGGAAGTGGGAGCCCCCCACTGCTTAGTCCTGTGCGTAGCCTGAGACTGTAGCCTAGGTGGTCTGCTGTTCCTGGGTTTGGCCTGAGAAGGCCTGGAAGAGACTGGAAAAGACCAATTCTTTGAAGCCCAAAGCCAACTAAATCTGGGAGGCTGTACTTGCAGGAAATCTTTAACAGTTTGCATAGATTTAGCTTTTTCCTCCATCCTTTTGAGGACTTCTGCTTTACTGCCAAAAAGGTGGTCTTGGTTTAAGGGAGCATCCAGTAATTTAGCTTTAACATGATCTGGCAAGTTTAGCTCCTTAAGCCAAGCATGCCTTCTAAGTACAGACCCAGTGACAGCAGCCCTGCAAGATGCTTCTAAAGAATCAAAACCACATTGCAATGTATGTTTACCAACCTGTTCAGCAGAATGCAATAAATCCTGTAATTCTGTGTGTTCAGCACAGTCAGGAATCAACATAATTTTCTGTTTAAGTATTTCCAGAATATGCTGCTGGTACTTTAACATATGAAACTGGCAATTTAAAGCCCTGATGGCCAAAGTAGCAGAACTGTATACCTTCTTACCCCATCTGTCCAAGGCTCTAGAATCTCTATCAGAAGGGGTAGAATTTTTGGCAGCAGTAGCCTTAATGCCCTTTGGACCTTGGGAAATGGTCTCTGGATCCGCACAGGGACTCTTGAAGAGGAACTTGTGAGAGTCAGGTACTCTTTAATACATGTCAGGTTTTCTGGGAGCTGGGAGTAAAGTGTCAGGGGACAGGCTAGAGTCCAAGAACGCATCATCTACAATGTCCAGAACAGGAGGGATACCTAAAGGCCTGTGTTGAGGAAGGAGTAAGAATTCCCTAAGCCTCTTTTTGGAGTCAGAGTAATCCTGGCTTTCCCAGAGGAAATGCTCCCTAAGAGTGTGCAAGGTTTCACCAAAAGAAAAATCTTCTGGAGGGGAAGCAGAGGGAATGGAATCCTCTGCATCAGAATCCTCACAGGTAGATATGGGTAAATCCTGGTAATCAGAAAAAACAGAAATATCAGAATCCTGATCAGAAGAATCAGAAGGAAAATCAGTTCTAGGTCTTTTAGAGGGGGAAGGCTGGCTTCCTCTAATTAAAGTAATAAGGTCCTTCAGCCATTCTAAGCATTTGTTTTTTAGGCATATGGGCCTGACCATGCGGTTTGGACGTTGGTTTTCTAGGCGTGGGCAGAGTTTTAGGCCTGGATGATGAAGATGGCGTTGGTTTAAAATGCAAGTCCATAGGCCTGAATACACCCTCAGAAGCCAGTGCCTGCACAGCAGCTCCGGACCCATCCAAGGTAGAGACATCTGCAGGTTCCATAGTCGAAGCATCATCTCGCGGCATACCGGACTCTGAATAGGTCTCAGTAGAGGCCTGCGAATCCGAAGCAGCGGGTATCAGGAGCTGCGAAAGCGCCTCACTGAGTACCGGCGAACTGGCAACTAGCTTCACGGAAGCGTGGTCGGCAGTTTTGGACATATGCGGTCTGTCTCTGTCTTTATCCTTGCGTTTTTTCAAAATATCGGTAGTTGGATGGCTTACCGAAGCCATTTCTGGATAGTTATACAGAGTACCAAAATAATTTGCTACAAAAACAGACAGACGATGAATAGTTCAGGGGTTGAATAAGGCACAAAACTAACAGCGAGGGACGTCGTGGTCTGGGCCTAAGTAAGGAACGCAGTACGAATGAAAATCTTTGAGGTATTTGCTTTCCACAGGTAAGACAATTGCTAACTTTTACTAACATCGGTTAAGAGCAAGAAAAAGGATCCCCAACGGGGTACTTAGCTTTTTTGAAGACTTTGGTTCTGAAACTCGAAAACGAAAATTTCAGGAGTCGGCCAACCAGCACTTGCGAACTGCTTCTGCTTCGGGCGAGCGGCAAGAAAGACTGATGTAATAGCGTTGGCTGCATGTTTTATACCCCTGACGACCTGACGTCATGGAAGAAGAGACAGCATCCGACGCAGGAATCCAAGACTCTGGTATTCAGGCTGGCTGAGGGCTACCTGCAGGCAGATAACTCAAATGTAATGACTGCAACAGTGAAACACGAAGAACATCAGAAGCAGATTCTGCTTCTCGTTCTTCTGGTAATAAAGACCACAGAGTGGCTGTACATGTGAAACCTTTTCAAATTTTTCAACAGAAAATGTTGGAGAGAAGGAAGGGAGCACGAGAGTTGATTAGAAGAATCAACAGTACACTGGAAATGAAGCAGAGACAGGACTTCAGAGATGAACAGTAATAAAATCAGTAAATTAATGTAGGATTACAATGCAATAATTATATTTATGAAATATGACAAAAGAAAATCTGGAAATATTGGACTTTTTCAGAATTTGTTGGACTTGTGGGGGACTTTAAAGTATTTTTTTATTTTACATTTGTTTACCGGGAAAGTCCGACTGGACACAGGTCCATTTTCAGCAGAGGCCCGGGGAGAAAAGCTCCACAATACAATACAGTACATGAGAGGGAAAAAATAGAGCATACATATAACATTCATACACAATATGTTAGAGATTTACAAATTTCCAGTAGACAATATTTGAGTTACACAAACTTAAAACTTTTTTTTTTTTTTTTTTTTTTTTTTTTAACAGTTATAAGTTTTGTAAGGTAAATATCAACAGGTTAATAAGCTTTCATGGGAAAACAGTTTATACTTAGCTGAAACCTTGAAACATTCTCTTGGTATGGATTAACCTGGGGAGTAGCATGAGCATAGCCAGTTAAACAGTGGGTTTTCAGGAGTTTTTTTTAATTGAATAAAGGAGGTAGTAGAAATTATTTGGCTTGGTAGTGTGTTCCAGGTTTTGGCAATGGTGCTGGCAAAGAGGGACGTATCAGCATCGTTTTTATGTTAGGTGACAGTTATGAGGTTCTGGTTACTAGATCTTAAAGCTCTAGAGGGAATGTAGGGCTGAATTAGATGATGAAGTGCTGGGATTATCTCAGGAAGGTAGTAGAGCTTGTGTGCTATATAGAGTTGATTGAGGAGAAGTATATGAGACAACTCAAGCCAATTGAGTTGCTTAAGGGATAGACAGTGGTGGGACCAATATGAGGCTTGAGTAGCAAACTTGGTAAAGTTGTTATAGCAAGATTACATTTTATTTAGATCAGATTGGCAGAGATTAGTCAAAATGGGAGCGGCATAGAGGAGGGTGGATAGAAGACTAGTCCTTGCGTTGGTTGCTTTGGTATGTTTAGTCATAAACTGCTTGTTCCTGTAGAGGAGTCCAAGGTTTTTATTAACTTTCTTGATGGTTTGTGCTATGTGGATGTCGAATTTCAGGTTATTGTCTATTTCTACACCTAGCAGTTTAGTGTGAGTGGTTGGACTGATTTGAATGTTTTCCTTGGAGTTGATGGTGAAGTAATTATTTAGGGGAAGAGATCTGCCTGGGCCGAAAATAATTAGTTTCTTTTTTGGGGGGATTAAGAAGAAGTTTGATGTTAGTGAACCAAGTTTCGGCTAGGGTGAAGTTATTTTGGGTTAGGGTTTGCAGTTCACTTAGGGTGGGGGTGGCGCATATAAGGGTGGTGTCATCTGCGTATTGTACTACTGAGGCAGTAGGTGAGGATGAAGAGATCTGGTTAGTAAATAGAGAGAACAGCAAAGGACCAAGGATGGATCCTTGAGGGACTCCTATGGTTACTGGTAACAGGGGGGACAACTGGTCCTGCCATAGGACTGCTTGTTGAAGGCCAGATAATTAGCTGTTGAACCATGATATAGAGGAGGGAGTTATATTTAGGGGGGAGAGAGTTTCAAGAAGAAGACTGTGGTTTACCATGTCAAAGGCTTTCGATAAGTCTAAGAATATGGAAGAAACAAATAGACCCTTGTTTCTATGATGGTTAACTATGTTGGTAATGATAGTAGTACTGTCAAGGTGCTATGGGAAGGTCTAAAGCCATGTTGGTCTATGGAGAGTAGTTTGTTATTTTGGAGGTACTGCATTAGTTGAATATGAACAACTCTTTCTAATATTTTGGATAAAGGTGATAGGATTGCTATTGGGCGATAGTTGGTGAGCGCTAAGGAGTTACTTCCTTTGTGCAGTGGAATAATATGCGATGATTTCCATGAGGTGGGTACTTTGCATTCTGATAGAGATCTATTCATGAGAATAGAGACACAATAGGCTATAGCTTCAGCTGATATCTAAAGGAAATCTGCTGGTAGCTTATCAGCTACTAAAGTGGTTGGTTTAAGTTTCCTAAGGAGTTTAGAAATTGTCTTGGTGGACACAGAGTGAAGGGGAAAACTGGGGGCATTGTTTTGTATATTGGGGGTAGGTAGGGGTAGTTAGTGGTGTGGGGCTGCTAGTACTATTTTGGGCATTGGCAAGGGTATGGACTGTTTCGGTAAAAAAGTTGTAAAATTGTGCGGGAATATTTTTGTGGTTATTTGGTAGCACAGGGGTTGTAGTAGTGGACTTTCCTGGGTGCAGTATACCATTTATTGTGGCACAGAATTTTTGGGGGTTGTGAGCATATTTTTCTTGCATGTTTTTATAGCAGTTAGATGCGTCTAGTTTGATTTGTTTTTTGACTTTGTTACGGAGCTCTAGATAGTTTTGTCTCAGAGTAGTGGGGTTTTTTTTTTATACTGAATCCAGGCCTTGTCACCTTCTTTCATTATAGTTTTAGTATCTTTTCTTAGCCATGGGGCAGAGTTAGTTTTTTTTCTAATAGTACGGGAGGGTGCATGATGGTTTAAGATTTTTATGAAGGTTGTGTTAAAAGTATTCCACAGCTTCATCTAGAGATAGTTGTTTTAGGGGAGTCGAGTTACAGCTTTTTAGAGCATTAATGACGTCAGTAGCTATAAAGGTCTTTTTGTTTCAAACTACTCTGAGGATAGGTTGGCTGATGGTTTGGGATCTGTTCCTAATTAGATAGGTTGGATAATGGTCACTTAGGGTATCTGGAAGACAGCCAGACTGCTGTGCAAGAGTGAGGTCAGATACCGGGATCCAGTCTAAGATGGACTAGTGTTTGGATGTTTTGTCAATTCTAGTGGGGGTGGTTACAGTTTGGGTACACCTGTGGTGGTGTATAAAGGCAGAGGGATTATGGCTAGAGCAGTTAAGCCAGTCAATATTAAAGTCCCCTAATAGTAAGGTTTCATGTGAAAGGGAGTTGGAGATCCAGTTAAGCAGGCTTTCCATTACAGTGATGTTATTGGCTGGTGGGATATAGCCACCTGCAATAATTATGTCTTTGTTGGAATTTATTTTTAATTTGGCAAGGATTAGTTCTACATCTTTGACTTCTTGGGTATTGCAATCCAAGTGTTCTATGGTGAGATGAGTTTGGAATAATATTGCAAAACCTCCTCCTTTTTCCCTAATCTCTCTCTACTTCATGTCATTAATGTTCGGAAAAGTGCTTTGGGGAGGGGAAGAGGAGAAAAGTTAACTAAGATTTTTTTTTCTAAAGAGTACTAATTTTGTGGCATATGGTTTTCTTTACATGCTATACAGTTTTTTTTTCAGTAATTTTTAGTGTAATGAGGATTACAAACTGGTGCTGCTGTTATTTTTTTTCTTTTCTTTCTCCTTTCTCTCTTTTTTTTTGTTCAGTTTTAAGAAATGTAGGCACTGCAGTGTAAAACAAATCCTGGTTAAAAAGCACGATAAAAGGAAAATTAATGTGCTTTTTCTCATTCTTGCATGGGGGAATAACTGGATCAAAGACCTTAGATTGCTTTAGCAACAAGTTTTAAGAGAGAACAAGTAAGTGAAAAATAACATTGAATATTATGTATTATTTGTATAACACTGAATATTATGAGGCTTTTTTTAGCAAATACATGTATGCACAGTAAGAGTTCAGTAGCTGGCCTTCATGTTTCCATGGCAACAATCTGATAATGAGAAACTGGCTGCCTGGTCCTCATGTCTCCATAGAGATAATCTGATAAGGAGAAATCAGCTACAGTCTAGTGGAGAGTGACTGGCTGAGTGAAATAGAGAAACTGGCTAGGATATAACATTCTCTGAAAGCATTCAGTGGGTTTTCCAGCTGGGAGAGCTATAAAGATCAGACTAAACCAATTATCACTCGAAGTAAAGTTTTCTCAGTTTTTTAAATGCAACAGGATACTACTATAAACAGGTGCTTTTGTATTTTTTTCTTTTTCTCTGTTCAGTTTTAAGAAATGTAGGCACTATAATGTAAAAAAGGGGGGAGGGTGAGAGGAAAGGTCTGGTTAAGAAAGCATGGCAAAAGAAAAGTCAGTGAACTTTTTCCCATGCTTGCATAGGGAAATGACTGGATTAAGACCCTAGGCTTTATCCAGTAACATGTTTATTACAAAGCATGTAAATGGAAAAAAAAATATTAATTATTATAAGGCTTTTTTTTCTGGTAAACAAGGTATGCTTAGCAGGTTTGTGTCTGGTTTGCATGCTACTAGAAGACAATCTGATAAAGGCAAATGGCTTGGAGAAAGTGTTTGCTGAAAGCATTAAAGTGTTTTCTCAGCTGGGACAGCTATAAAGATGAGACAAAACCAGACAGCACTTACTAAAAGCACAGGCTGTACCATGCATCTTAGCATGACTAAAGTACAGTTTTGTACCTACCATAAATGTAGATGTACAGTTTTGTACCTACCATAAATGTAGATGTTCGAGTGTAAACACTGCTGCAGTCATTACACTTGGGTTATCCTGCCGTCAGGCAGTTCCCTAGTCGGCCTGAGTTCCAAAGTCTTGGTCTGGCGTCGGTTGCTGTCGCTTTCTCCCTGACGTCAGTGCAACAGGGGTATATAAGATGCAGCTGACACCATTTTATTCAGTTTTTCTTGCCCCAGATGTCAGGTGCCCCCAAATAGGTAGGCAATTCAAATTGCTAGTAAAATATACAAAAGAAAAGCAAACAACCATTTTTAGTTACCAGCAAATATTCCCCATAGGTAATAAAGGGAAGATGACCTAGGTAAGTACCAGAAAGTAAGAGCGGAAGGAGGGAGGTTAACCTGGGCTGCAGCAGTGTTTACACTCGAACATCTACATTTATGGTAGGTACAAAACTGTACTACATTCATCGTGTTACACTGCTGCAGTCATTACACTTGGGTGGAATCCCAAAGCTGAGGTAGGGAGGCTGGATCTATAAGGCATTAGGGGTGGCTATAAGGCCCTGCAGTACAGCAGTGGCGAAGCCAGCTCTGGATTTGGAGTATAAAGGCAAATGGTAATGTTTGGTGAAGGTATGCACAGAACTCCATGTTGCTGCTTCCAAAATATCCTTGGTAGGTACTCCTCTGAGGTAGGCAGTTGAAGTGGCTGTTGCCCTGGTGGAGTGAGATCTAATGCTGCTAGGTACAGGTTTCCCATGGTGGGTATAGCAGAAATGTATACAGTGTCCTATCCATTTTGAAATAGTCTGCTTTGAAATGGCTTTTCCCTGTGCTCCTGCAGCGTATGCTACCAGTAATTGCTCAGATTTTCTGAAAGCTTTGGTTTTGTCCAAGTAGAAGCATAACTGTCTGTGAATGTCCAAAGAATGTAGTAGTCTCTCCCCTTTGTTCTGTGGTTTTGGATAAAAAGTTGGCAAGTGAATAGTTTGGTTTAGAGCCACACTTGATACCACCTTTGGCATAAACGTAAGGTTAGTTCTTAAAGACACCCTGTCCTGGTGGAAGATGAGGAAAGGTTCCACTGCCATTAGTGCCTGTAATTCTGAAACTCTTTGTGCTGATGTTATTGCCAGTAGCAGAGCAGTTTTCCAAGAGATGTATTTTAATTCTGCTGTGTTAGCTGGCTCAAAAGGAGGTAAGGTTAATTTTTCCAAAACAAAGTTGAAGTCCCAAGTTGGTGTAGGTGCTCTACGGGGCGGTCTTATGTTTTTAGCCCCTCTGAGGTACTGTTTGAGCAAAGGATTAGAAAAAAATGGTGGATTCATGTAATGTGCAGAAATAGCTGAGGCGTGGATCTTGATGGATGAAAAGGAGAGGCCCTTGTCCAGCATCTCAGTTAAGTATGGAAGTATCTGAGGAATGTTTGGGACAAGAGGGTCAAGGCTGTGCGCTTGGTTCCAGGCACAGAATCTCTTCCATTTATCCAAGTATGCTTTCCTGGTGCTAGGCCTTCTGGCCTCCAGAATGACATCCGTAACAGCTTTGGGGAGAGGCATTGCTTGCTCGACTAAGGAATTTTCCATGCAGCTAGATTTAAGGTCTTTAGCTGGCTGTGAAGTATCTGATTGTTGTGCTGTGTCAGCAACTGTGGGATCTGAGGCAAAATCCAGGGTGGTTCTTGTGCTAAGTTCTTTAAGATTGGGTACCAGTGCTGGCGTGGCCAGTCTGGTGCAATCAAGATCATCTTTGGCTCTGCTTGCCTGGCTTTTATGAGTACCTTTGGAAGGAGAGGTAAAGGAGGGAAAGTGTAATACTTTTAGTTTTTTCCAGCTGAATGAGAGGGCCATCCACTTTCCATGCTTGTGGATGGTAGCTCCTTGTGCAGAATTTCTGTAATTGGTAGTTCATTGGGGAAGCAAACAGATCTATGTCCGGGCTCCACCATTTTTGTGTTATCATTCTGAATATTTGTGGGTTCAATTCCCATTTGTGGGGGTCCATGATGCTTCTGCTTAGGTCGTCTGCCAGTGTGTTTTTCTCTCCTGGCAAGAATTGTGCTTGCAGATGAACTTGGTAGTTTAGAGCCGTGTTCCACAAGGTCATGGCTTGTCTGCAGAGGGGGTAGGAGTGTGTGCCCCCTTGCTTGTTTATGTACCACATAACTGTGGTGTTGTCTGTCTTTAGTAGTAATTGTCCTGGATGCAGCAGGTCCTTGATAGCATTTTGTACAGCTAGCATCTCTTTTTGATTGATGTGGAGATGTCTTTGCTCTGTGGGCCACTCGCCCTGGATACATTTTCCTGCCATGTGTGCTCCCCAGGCATAATCCGATGCATCTCTTGTCAGTGTTTGCCTGGCTGTGGGTTGAGTGAAAGGCTGTCCCTTGTTGAGGTGACAAGCTTGTGCCCACCATCAAAACTCCTGTTGTAGGCAAGGAATTAGTGGTATAACTGTTTCCAAACTTTGACAGTGTTGAGACCATACACTCTTTAGGTACCATTGTAGTTTCCTCATATGCAGTCTGGCATATGGAATTAGAAGTATGCAAGATGCCATGTAACCCAAGGCCTGCAGAATTTTTCTTGCAGGGAGTTGGGTCTTTGTTGCCATTAAATGAAAATATTGAGTCAGCTGTCCTTGCTTGTCTGGCGTGAGATAAGCCATCTGGGCCGTTGTGTTCAAGCTGGCACCCAGGAATATTATCTGTTGCGAGGGCACTAGTTTTGATTTCTTTTTGTTTACTGTGTACCCCAGGCAACTTAACTTTTTTACGTACGCCATATGCTTTAGTAGAATGTCCTTGCTCTCTGCTTGAATCAGGCAGTCGTCCAGGTATGGATAAATTTGAATTCCTTTTTGCCTGCAAAATGCAATTACTGGTGCCAGGCACTTTGTGAAGACTCTGGGAGAAGTAGATAAGCCAAAGGGCAGTGCAGAGAATTGATAGTGCATTGAACCAGCTAGAAATCTGAGGTATCTTCTGCAATTTTGTCTGATAAGGACATGCAGGTATGCCTCTTTGAGGTCCAAAGTCACGAGCCAAGCTTTCTTGCCCAGCATGGGAAGAAGCTGCTGTAGTGTCAACATCTTGAATTTCGGAACATCCAGGCAAGTGTTTAGTGACGAAAGGTCCAGAATGGGTCTCCAGGCTTTGTCCTTTCTGGGAACCAGAAAGAGACTTGAGTAAAATCCTTGTCCTTGTTCCTGTGGTGGTACCTTTTGAATAGCTCTCATGTCCATGAGTGCTGTAATTTTTTTCAGCCTCTGCCCATTGATTTGGTGGCAGATTTGGCATTCCTTTTAACCTTGGCAGAGTGTGAAAGTGGAACCTGTAACCTTGAGATACAATGTTGAGAACCCATTTGTCTTTGGTGATGCAATGCCAGTTGTGATGGAAAAGTGCCAGTTTTCCTCCTAAGTGGGCTGCCAAGAGATAACTGTTTGGCAGCTGCAGTGGAAAGTCATTGAGGCTGCTTTTTATAAGGTTGAGGCCTGTCTTCCCCTTCTTTCTGGCCTGGTGTACCCCATTGTCGAGGCCTGTAAGGGCCTTGTGCCTGACCTCTACCTCTTGGACATCTGTATCTGCCCCTTTGAGGTCTATCTGTGACTGGAAAGGACCAATTCTTTGTTGGCCAATTTCTGCTAAAATGAGGAGGCTGAACCTGTAAGAAATCTTTCACCGTTTGCATAGATTTTGCCTTATCCTCCATCTTCTTTAATACCTCCTCTGCCTTAACTCCAAACCGCACATCCCGCTGCAAAGGTGCATCCAATAATTTGACCTTAACATGATCTGGTAACGTATGTTCTTTTAACCAAGCATGCCTTCTAATGACAGAGCCTGTAACTGCTGCTCTACAGGAGGCCTCTAAGGAATCAAACCCACATTGCAAAGTATGTACTTGTTCAGCTGCATGCAATAAATCCTGCATTTCTTTAAAATTAGGAGGATCTGAATCTGGAAGCATCTTTTGTTTCAACTGAGACATCAAAAATTGCTGATATTTTAGCATGTGAAACTGGCAATTCAAGGCTCTCATTGCTAAAGTTGCAGACGTATATACCTTCTTTCCCCATCTGTCTAATGCTCTGGAATCTCTGTCAGAGGGAACTGGGTTTTTTGCTGATGAGGCCTTAATCCCTTTCGGTCCCTGAGAAATAGTTTCAGGGTCAGCAACAGGGCTTTTGTACAGAAATTTGAGAGAGTCAGGGACTCTGTAGTATCTATCAGGTTTAACTGGGTCTGGGGCTGGGGGTGGGGGTAAGAAGTCAGGGTTTAAACTGGATTCAGTGTACACATCATCCACAATATCTAAAACTGGCGGGTTAGCAAGGGGTCTGTGTTGAGGCAATAAAAGGAAGTCTCTGAGCCTTTTCTTGGATTCCGAGTAATCCTGGCCTTCCTAATGGAAATGTTCCCTCATGGTATGTAAGGTCTCCCCAAAGGAGTAATCCTCAGGCGGAGAGGCTGATGGAATTGATTCCTCAGTATCAGAATCCTCATAAGGGGGTAAAGAACATCCTACGTCCGAGGAAGAGTCTGAGGAAATGGACACCTGGTCGGAAGATTCATAGTCTGCATCCTGCCTGGGCCTTTTATCAGGAGGGGGATGGGACCCCTGATCAGGGTGATTAGGTCCTTGGCCATTTTTAGCATTTGTTTCTTACGCATGGAAGCCTGTCCTGGAGAGAGTTGTGTCTGTTTCTTTGCTTTTAAGGGGGGCTTAGACTTAGCAGTGGGTTTAATGGTTATCTGGGTAGGTCTGAAAACACCCTCTGTAGCTGTGGATTGCTCAGCTACTTCGGTTCCCTCTGTAGGGTTAGGATTGGAAAGCTGAATACCTAGTGCATCTGAAGGCCCAGCCAGCTCCATGTGGGAGTCGTAGGTGGTCTGTGGTAGCGGTCATCAGGGGCTGCGTAGGTGCCTCGCTGAAAACTGGAGAACCGGCGACCGGCCTAGAAGAGGCCTCGTCGTCAGTTTTGGGCCTCAGATACCTGTCCTTGCGCTTTTTATGCATTGCGGTTGTCGGAAGTTCCGACGGCATGGTGTAATTGAATTTTCTGCCAAAATAATGTCGGGCAAAATCAAACAGACGTTTAATAGTGCGCTTGTTAAACCTAGCACAAAACCGACAACCAGTGACGTCGTGGTCAGGGCCCAGGCATGGAATACAATAGGAGTGGAAATCCTTATGAGGTATTTGCTTCCCACAAGAAATACAGTTATTAACTTTTACTGATATCGGTCTGAGGCAAGAAAAAGTTTCCCCAGTGGGGTACTTAGCTTTTTTAGAAGACCTCGGTTCTGGATTCGGAATGAAAATCTCAGGAGTCGGCCGAACGGCACTTGCAAACTGCTTCTGCTTCGGGCACCGCGCGGCAAGAAAGACTGAAGAAAATGGAGTCGGCTGCATCTTATATACCCCTGTCGCACTGATGTCAGGGAGGAGGCAACAGCAACCGACGCCAGACCAAGACTTTGGAACTCAGGCCGACTGGAGAACCGCCTGATGGCAGGATAACCCAAGTGTAATGACTGCAGCAGTGTAACACGATGAACATCCTTTCTTTTTGGTTAACTCTAGCCTGTCTGCATGGCTATCAGTTTAGAACTTTTGTTCTTAAGAAGCGAAAACTTCAATATTTAAAGATGTACTAGTTTTGTGTGTTATTATTAAATTAACAGGTTTTAGAGGGGTATTAAGGGAGGGTTTTTTTTTTGTTTGAGGGCTTTCAGTATAACAAAACGTTCTCTAAGTTGTGACATAGACTCAAGTGGATATGACAAGAAACAACTGTATAAAAGTTCAACCTGCCAAACAGTATATGCATGTAACATAAAAGCTGGAACTAGATGTTTAACAAAAAAGGAGTTCTACATAAAAGGTGGTAATAATAACTATAGAAGAAAATGCTGTGTGTAATGTCTTTCAGTCTGAATGGTCTTGCAGATAAGCACAAAAAAGAAACAGAATTATACAATATTAAAAAATGTACAGTGCAAATAGCTATGCTACAGGACACACACCTGGAAAGAAATGAACATGTGAATTTAATAAAGAAAGGTTTTCAGGATGGTTGTTCAGCAGAATATCTGGGGCAAAGGAAAAGAGGAGTTCTTATATTAATCGCAAGAGGAGGTCTAATACGTATAGAAGAGGAAAATATAACAATGGAAGATGTATAGTACTAAGGAGCTACTGGCAAGGGAGGAGGATTACATTGGCATGCATCTATATTCCACCTAAAACAGCTATAATGGAGCTTCAGAAAATTCTGGGAGAAATAATTGGCTTTCAGCAAGAAATATTACTTATAGGTGGGAACTGGAATTTGATTTGCAACACTGAAGATGTGTCTGGGGGCCTAGAATGGGAAATATAACAAAGGAGGGTAACTTTTTGAAGAAATTTATGAAAATATTTGGCATTGATGTGAATTCAGTACTAGGACTTCAGAGTGAATTTACATAGTATTCTCCAAGATACAAAAACTGGGATAGGCTAGAGAGAATTTATATCTCACAGCAACATGTGCATGTAAATTGAAGGTCTTGAAATGCACCCAATAACTATTTCAGATCATGCACCAATAACAACTAAAATAAAAATGCAAATTAATGAAATAAAAATGAGCTACTGGTGCTTTTCCACCTATCTGCTGAAAAGACAGACATTTCAGCAATTGGATTTAGAAATAATTCAGGAGCTATTACAGAAGATATAACTTTCTTCTGAAAATATAGCTAAGGAGTGGGATAAAAGTGGAGTTTAAAGCTAGGGTGGAAATAAAAGGAAGGGAGATATGGTGAAGAGGTAAGAATTATTTAGAGGGACTGACAAATGTTGAAATATTGAAAGGAGCAACTGCAGAATCCTAAACAGAAAATAAGGGACTACCTTGATACTATGCATGAGTTTAGAATGACTGCTGTTACTCACATTTTTTTGATAATACTTCTAGAGCACAAAAACTTTTAGTCCAGTGACTCAGGCAACAGAAAGTGGAAATGGCTGTTTCCAAGCTTAGGGAGCCTATAACAAGGAAGATAAAGTATTAGAAATATTTCAGAAATTTTATGAAAGTTTGTATAAAGCAGAGAAATATGGAAATCAAGAAAAGGTATAAATGGAAATGTTTATGGAAGAATATGCTAATGTTAGAGGTAGATGAGCCTCAATTACTAACAGGATAGGAGGAGATGAGATAAAAATGGTTATGCATAATCAATTGACAGGAAAGTCCCCAGGAATAGATGGTACTCCTGTGGAAGTTTGGAAGCTAGGAGGGAAAAAAACAAAGATCTGGAAGGTTCTGTTTAACAGTATTTATGAGGAGAAGAAAGTGGTGGTAGCTGTAATATCTAGAGGGTAAAGATCTATCAGATCCAGCTTCATACAGGCCCATTTCAGTACTAAACCAGGATTATAAATGTTTATGTCTATAATGGCTAAAATAATTGCAAAAGTGATACCAAAATTGATAGATATTTATCAGTGTGGTTTTGTGGAGGGAAGGCAAACATTTGACAACATTAACAGAACATTTATGATCCAGAGAGAAGAAGAATGTAAGAAAATACCACTGTTATTGGTGGGTCTTGATGCAGAGAAAGCATCTGACAGAGTAGATTGGGACTTCATGCAATGGAAGCATTTGCTTTCCCTGATGCAATTATAAAGTTGATTAGGAGTATATATGACGGATTGGAGGTGAAAACTGAAGTGGGTGGGGTCCTCCCTGAGAATTTCTGCTTCAGTGGATGAACCAGGTAGGGGTGTCCACTTTCCCCTTTGTTATTTGCACTGTATTTAGAACCACTGGCAAAGAAAATAAGCGACTCAGAAATTCAAGGATATAATTGGTATGGCAGTCAAGAAAAGCTGGCTCCGTTTGCAGATGATAATACATGACAAAACCAGTTTTGTAGAACATTTTAAGACCGTTTCAAATCTTTTCAGGATATAAAATTAATGAAGCTAAAACAAAGGCAACAATGGTAAATTATGTACCCACAAATGAATTGGTCCAACAATATCCATATTTATGGGGACATGATAAAATGAAGTATTTATTAGTATGACTTAGAAATGACTCTGCTGTGGTAGTTAACAATATGTGGGAAGAGACTAAACAGAAGATAATATAAACATTGAGAAATGCAGGCTATGTTATATGGATATGGAGAGTAAGATACAAATAATTAAAATGTTTTTAGTCCCTTTAACCTTATACACACATCAGGCATATTTTTAACAACCAGAGGAGAAGTTGTGGATAGCAATTGAAAAAGAGCTGAAGAATTATATCTGGGAGCAGAAGACGGCCATGGTCCAGTGGGATAAGCTGATTCTTCCAAAATAGCAAGGCGGACTAGGATTACTCAATTTGAGGGGGCATTTTAGAGCAACACAGTTAAGGCTCTTATACATAACACAAACAGAAAACTATAATTCAAAGTGGAAAGGGATGATGATGATACTAGGAGGAAGCTCAAGAAACAAGGAGAGACTGGGACTTTGGATGCAGACTCTTAAGGAGAAAGTACAGTTGTGTACCTACCATAAATGTAGATGTTCGACTGCATTCACTGTTACAGTCATTACACTTGGGTTATCCTGCTGGCAGGCTACCCGCAGTCAGCCTGAATTCCAAAGTCCTGGTCCGGCGTCGGTTGCTGTCACCTCTTCCCTGACGTCAGTGCGCCAGGGGTAAATAAGATGCAGCCGACGCCATTTTCTTCAGTTTTCCTTGCCCCAGATGTCAGGTGCCCCCAAAAGGGTAGGCTAAAAATATTGCTTATAAAAAAGCATGCACTAACATAAAATTTACCTTCATCTACAAGCAAATACACCACATAGGTTGTATAGAATAGAGAAGTACAGATAAGTCCCAGCAAAGAAAGGGGGATGGTGGGTGGGTAACCTGGACTGCAACAGTGAATACACTTGAACATCTACATTTATGGTAGGTACACAACTGTACTATGTTCATCGTGTTTCACTGTTGCAGTGATTACACTTGGGTTGAATCCCAAAGCTGAGGTTGGGTGGCTGGGTCTAAATAGAATTAGGAGTGGCTATGAGGCCCTGCAGAACTGCAGTGGCAAAGCCTGCTCTGGATTTATAGTAAATAGGTAAGTGGTACTGCTTTGTAAAGGTGTGCACTGAAGTCCAAGTTGCAGCCTCCAAAATATCCTTGGTTGGTACTCCTCTGAGGAAGGCTGCTGAAGTAGCTGCTGCTCTGGTTGAGTGTGGCCTAATGACCTTAGGCACTGATATGCCATGTTGAGAATAGCAGAAACGAATGCAGGTGCCTATCCATTTTGAAATAGTCTGCTTTGAGATAGCCTTTCCTTGTGATCCTGCAGCATATGCCACTAAAAGTTGCTCAGTCTTTCTGAAAGCTTTAGTTTTGTCCAAGTAGAAGCGTAGCTGTCTGTGTATTTCAAAAGAATGCAGAAGTCCCTCCCCTTTATTCTGTGGGTTTGGCTAAAAGGTAGGCAAACGAATGGTTTGATTAAGAGCCACACTGGACACTACCTTAGGCATAAATGTTGGGTTCGTCCTTAGAGAAACCCTGTCCGGATGGAAATTAATAAAAGGTTCCACAGCCATTAATGCCTGTAACTCTGAGACTCTTCTTGCTGAAGTTATTGCTAGGAGCAGAGCTGTTTTCCATGATAAGAATTTTATCTCGGCTGTATTGGCTGGCTCAAAAGGAGGCAGTGTGAGTTCTTTCAATACAAAGTTGAGGTCCCATGTAGGTATCGGTGCTCTCCTTGGAGGTCTTATGTTTTTGGCCCCTCTGAGGTACTGCCTTAGCAGTGGATGTGAAAAAATAGGTGGTTCCGTATTGTAATGAGCTGAAATGGCAGAGGCATGGATCTTAATTGATGAGAAGGATAGGCCTTTGTCCAGCATCTCAGTTAGGTATTGTAAAATCTGAGGAATATTTGGAACAAGTGTGTCAATTCCTTGTGCCTGGTTCCAAGCACAGAATCTTTTCCATTTTTCTGCATAAGATTTTCTGGTGCTGGGCCTCCTGGCCTCCAAAATAATATCCATAACTGCCTTAGAGAGAGGTGTGTTCTGAGCGGTTATATTACTCACCATGCAGCCAGATTTAAGGTTCTGAGTTGGCTGTGCAGGATCCGATTGTTTTGTTGGGTCAGTAGATGAGGAATTTGAGGTAAAGTCCAGGCTGGGCCTTGAGACAAGCTCTTTAGGATTGGATACCAGTGCTGGCGTAGCCAGTCTGGGGCAATCAGTATCATTTTTGGCTTCTCTTGTCTGACCTTTAGGAGTACCTTGGGGATGAAAGGCATATACTGTAAGGGCTTTCCAGCTGAAAGATAGAGCATCCACTTTCCATGCATGTTTGTGATAAGTCCTTAGAATCTCTGTAGTTGGCAGTTGTGAGAGGAGGCAAATAGATCTATGTCAGGGCATCCCCATTTCCTTGTTATCATGCTGAAGACTTCTGCTTAGTTCGTCTGCCACAGTATTTGTCTTTCCTGGCAGGAATTGTGCTTGCAGGTGCACTTGGTAAGTCAATGCTGTGTTCCACAAAGTCATGGCTTGTCTGCAGAGGGGGTAGGAATGTGTGCCCCCTTGCTTGTTTATGTACCATATGACTGCAGTATTGTCTGTCTTTATCAACAGATGTCCTGGATGGAGAAGATCCTTGACAGCTGTCAGGGCATGCTGTACAGCTAGCATCTCTTTTTGATTGATATGAAGATGCATTTGGCTTGCGGACCACGTGCCCTGAATACATTTTCCTGTCATGTGGGCCCCCCAGGCATAATCCGATGCATCTGTTGTTAGTGTCTGCCTGGCTGTGGGTAAAGTGAATGGTTGTCCCTTGTTGTGGTGAAAGGCCAGTGCCCACCATTGAAACTCCTGTTGCAGGCAGGGAATGGGGGTAAATTAATGTTTCCAGGCTGTGGCAATGTTGAGTCCAAACACTTTTTTGGTATCATTGTAGCTTCCTCATATACAGTCTTGCATATGGAATTAGCAGAATGCAGGATGCCATGAAGCCCAAAGCCTGCAGGTAACTGGGTCTTTGTTGCCATCTTTTCGAAGTAAGAAGTCAGTTGCCTTTGTTTGTCTGGCATGAGATAAGCCATCTGGGCAGTTGTATTTAAGCTTGCACCCAGGAATATTATCTCTTGAGAGGACACTAGTTTTGATTTCTTTTCGTTTACTGTATGCCCTAGGCAAATTAGTAATCTTTTTACAAACGTCAGATGCTTGAGTAGAATGTCCTTGCTCTCTGCTTGAATAAGGCAGTTGTCCAAGTAGGGATATATTTGAATTCCTCTTTGTCTGCAAAATGCAATTACTGGTGCCAGGCATTTTGTGAAGACCCTGGGCACAGTAGATAAGCCAATTGGCACTGCAGAGAATTGGTAGTGCATTGAGCCAGCTATGAATCTGAGGTATCTTCTGCAAGATTGTCTGATTGGGACATGCAGGTATGCCTCTTTGAGGTCCAAAGTTACAAGCCAAGCCTTCTTGCCCAGCATGGGCAGAAGCTGCTGCAGTGTCAACATTTTGAATTTTGGAACGTCCAGAAAAGTGTGTAGAATAGACAGGTCCAGTACTGGTCTCCAGGCTTTGTCCTTTCTGGGTACCAAGAAAAGTCTTGAGTAAAATCCTTGTCCCTGCTCTTGCTGTGGTACTGGCTGAATAGCCCTCATGTCCATGAGAGATGAGATTTGCTTTTGTGCCTCTGCCCATTGATTGTGTGGCAGTTCTGGCATACCTTTTGTCTTTGGAAGGGTGTGAAAGTGGAACCTGCAGCCCTGAGAAACTATATTCAAGACCCATTTGTCCTGGGTGATCATGTGCCAATTTTGTGGAAAAAGTGCTAGCTTTCCCCCTAAGGGTGCTGCCAAAAGATAAGTGCTCGGCATTGGCAGTGGAAAGTCATTGGGACTGTTTCCTATATGGTTGTGATTTGTCTTCTCCGCTTTTGGAGGTAGGAGCACCCCATTGTTTAGGCCTGTATGAGCCTTGAGGCTGAGATCTGCCTCTAGGGCGTCTGTATCTGCCTCTTTGTGGCCTGTCCGACACCGGAAAGGACCAATTCTTAGAAGGCCAGTTCCTGCTAAATCTGGGTGGCTGAACCTGTAAAAAATCCTTTACTGTCTGCATAGATTTCGCTTTATCCTCCATTTTCTTTAACACCTCTTCTGCCTTAACACCAAACAAAATATCATGCTGTAAAGGAGCATCCAGTAAATTTGCTTTAACATGATCAGGCAGATTCTGTTCCTTTAACCAAGCGTGCCTTCGAATGACAGAGCCTGTAACAGCGGCCCTGAAAGAGGCCTCCAGTGAATCAAAACCACATTGCAAAGTATGCTTTCCCACCTGTTCAGCTGCATGCAATAAATCCTGCATTTCCTTGTTTTCAGAACATTCAGAATTTGTCAACATTTTCTGTTTTAGCAGTGACATTAAGTATTGCTGATATTTAAGCACATGAAACTGACAATTTAAAGCCCTTACAGCCAAGGTAGCAGAAGAGTAAACTTTTTTCCCCCATCTGTCCAGTGCTCTAGAATCCCTATCAGAGGGGACAGGGTTTTTTGCAGAGGAAGCCTTGACCCCTTTGGGACCCTGAAATATAGTTTTGGGTCAGCAGCAGGGTTTTTATATAGAAATTTATGTGAATCTGGAACCCTGTAGTACCTGTCTGGCTTAACGGGTGCAGAGGGTAAAGAGTCAGGAGACAGGCCGGACTCTGAAAATACATCATCTACAATGTCTAGTACAGGTGGAATAGCAAGAGGTCTGTGCTGAGGCAGTAAAAGAAAATCTCTGAGCCTTTTCTTAGATTCTGAGTAATCTTGGCTCTCCCAGTGAAAATGCTCCCTCATGGTATGCAGGGTTTCCCCAAAAGAATAGTCCTCAGGAGGAGAGGCTGAAGGGATAGATTCTTCAGCATCAGAATCCTCATAGGGAGGAAGAGAGTATCCCTGTTCTGAAGAGGAGTCAGAAGAAATGGAAACCTGATCAGAAGAATCATATTCAGTGTCTTGCCTAGGCCTCTTATCAGGAGGGGGATGGGAACCCCTGATCAAAGTAATAAGGTCTTCGGCCATTTTGAGCATCTGTTTCTTAGGCATGGAAGTCTGTCCAGGAGAATGCTGTACTTGTATCTTTGTCTTTAAAGCTGTTTAAGTCTTTGCCTTGGAAGCTGTGGCTGGCTTGATATATAGCTGTGTAGGTCTGAAAACACCCTCAGAAGCCGATGCCTGCTCAACGGCTCCGGACCCATCTGAGGGAATAGTTTCCGAAGGTCCAATACCTTGAGTATCCAGAGGCCTAGTTGTCTCCACGTGGGAGTCGGAAGAGGCCTGTGGCTCTGAGGTAGCTGGTGTCAGGGGCTGCGAAAGCACCTCACTGAGATCCAGCGACTGGCCTAGCGGAGGCTTCGTCGTCGGTTTTGGACCTCGGATGCATGTCCTTTTCTTTTTCCTTGCGCTTTTTATGAACTCTGGTCATCGGCTGTTCCGACGGCATTATATAATTAAACCTTCGGCCAAAGTAATGAAATGCAAAATCGTACCGACGCTTAATATTGCGTTGGTTAAATCTAGCACAAAACCGACAATTAGCAACATCGTGGTCAGGATCTAGGCAAGGAATACAGTAAGAATGAAAATCCTTATGAGGTATTTGCTTTCCACAAGAAATACAATTGTTAACTTTTTCTGACATCGGTCTGGAGCAAGAAAAAAGTTTCCCCAACAGGGTACTTAGCTTTATTGAAGACTTCGGATCTGAAATTCGATTTCGAAAATCTCAGGAGTCGGCCGACCGGCACTTGCGAACTGCTTTTGCTTCAGGCACCGCGCGACAAGAAAGACTGAAGAAAATGGTGTCGGCTGCATCTTATATACCCTTGGCGCACTGACATCAGGGAAGAGGCGACAGCAACTAACGCCGGACCAGGACTTTGGAATTCAGGCCGATTGCGGGTAGCCTGCCAGCAGGATAACCCAAGTGTAATGACTGCAACAGTGAAACATGATGAACATCAACAATCATCATGCAAAATATAATATTCATAAGACAGTAGGGAGGACTTTAAGAACAAAGCCAACACGGAAATGGAAAAAAGAGCTCGAGGAATTAGCCAGGCTGCAAAGTTCAGGGTTTGAAGCTGAAGGTGCAAAATCTGGCCCGCCTGCTGGGACAGCAGGGAAGGGGTCTGAGACAGGTGCCATGGTTCCAACAGTGTCATACTGCACAAGAGGGGGTACCAGTGGTGTCGTGGCCAGTCTGGTGCAATCAGTATTGTCCTTGGCTTGTCCTGTTTGATCTTTTGCAGAACCTTCGAGAGGAGAGGCAGAGGGGAAAGGCATAAACCGAGAGGCTTTCCCAGGTAAAGGACACTGCATCCACTTTTCAAGCTTGACTGTGGGAAGTTCTTGTGCAGAATTTGTCCAATTGGTAGTTCTGAGGGGAGGCAATCAGGTCTACCTCTGGAGTCCCCCATTTGTTCCTCAAGAGGTTGAATATTTTGGTTTCAATTTCCATTTGTGTGGGTCCATGAGATTTCTGCTTAGGTTGTCTGCCAGTGAATTTAGCTTGCCTGGCAGGAATTGAGCTTGTAAGTGCATATGGAATTAGTAGAATGCAAGAGGCCATGAACCTCAGGGCTTGCAGAATTTTCCTTGCAGCTAGCTGAGGCTTTGTGGCCAATAGTTTGAAGTAGGCTGCCAAATAAACTTGTTTCTCTTGAGTGAGGAAAGCCATCTGGGAAGTTGTGTTCAAGCTTGTTCCCAGGAATACAATCTGTTGGCAGGGTACTAGGTGAGATTTTTTTTCATTTATGGTGTACCCCAGTGAGGTTAGAAGTTTCTTTATGAATACCAGATATTTTAATAGCAAGTCCTGGCTTTCTGCCTGAATCAGGCAATCGTCTAAGTATGGGTATATATGAATATTTCTCTGCCTGCAAAATGCAATGACTGGAGCTAGACACTTTGTGAATACCCTAGACACAGTAGATAAGCCAAAGGGAAGTGCAGAAAACTGATAGTGCATGGAGCCTGCCTTGAAGCGTAGGTATTTCCTACAAGATTCCCTTATTGGAATGTGCAGGTAAGCTTCCTTTAAGTCTAAGGTTGCCAACCAGGCATCTTTGCCTAGCACAGGAAGCAGCTGTTGAAGTGTTAGCATTTTGAACTTTGGGATTATCAAAAAGGTGTTTAGAATAGAGAGGTCCAGGATAGGACGTCAGGAGCTGCCTTTTCTGGGTACCAGGA
Source organism: Protopterus annectens (assembly GCF_019279795.1). Classification (NCBI taxonomy): domain Eukaryota; kingdom Metazoa; phylum Chordata; order Ceratodontiformes; family Protopteridae; genus Protopterus; species Protopterus annectens. The sequence continues at coordinate 42,600,409 of NC_056731.1, read as the reverse complement.
AAAGTCTTGAATAAAAACCTTGTCCCCTTTGTTCTGCTGGGACAGGTTGAATAGCCGTGATACTTAGAAGAGAGAGAACCTGCTGTTGGGTCTCCACCCACTGATTTGAGGGTAGGTCTGGCCAACCGTTTGGGGTTGGTAGGGTGTGGAAGTGGAATCTGTACCCTTGGGAAACTATATTCAAAATCCATTTGTCCTGGGTAATGAGTTCCCAGTTTTTTGCATGCAGGGCGAACTTTCCTCCTAAGGGAGCAGGCAGTTGAGCAGGGCTTGGTAGGGTTAAGGTTAAGTCATTGTGCCATTTTTCCGTAGGGGGGTGGCTTACTACTCCCTGCTTTGGAAGTGGGAGCCCCCCACTGCTTAGGCCTGTGCGTAGCCTGAGACTGTAACCTAGGTGGTCTGCTGTTCCTGGGTTTGGACTGAGAAGGCCTGGAAGAGACTGGAAAGGGCCAATGCCTACTAAATCTGGGACACTGTACTTGTAGGAAATCTTTAACAGTTTGCATAGATTTAGCTTTTTCCTCCATCCTTTTGAGGACTTCTTCTGCTTTGTTGCCAAACAGGCTGTCTTGGTTTAAGGGAGCATCCAATAATTTAGCTTTAATCTGATCTGGCAAGTTTTGCTCCTTAAGCAAAGCATACCTTCTAAGTACAGACCCAGTGACAGCAGCCCTGCAAGATGCTTCTAAAGAGTCAAAACCATATTGCAAAGTATGTTTACCAACTTGTTCTGCAGAATGCATTAAATCCTGTAATTCTTGATGTTCAGCACAGTCAGGAATCAGCATCATTTTCTGTTTAAGTAGTCCCATAATATGCTGCTGGTACTTTGACATATGAAACTGACAATTTAAAGCCCTAATGGCCAAAGTAGCAGAAGTGTATACCTTCTTACCCCATCTGTCCAAGGCTCTAGAATCTCTATCAGAAGGGGTAGGATTTTTGGCAGCAGTAGCCTTAATGCCTTTTGGTCCTTGGGAAATGGTCTCTGGAGCCGCAGACGGATTCTTGAAGAGGAACTTGTGAGTCAGGTACTCTGTAATACCTGTCAGGTTTTCTGGGAGCTGGAGGTAATGTGTCTGGGGAAAGGCTAGATTCCAAAAAAGCATCATCTACAATGTCCAGAACAGGAAGGATAGCTAAAGGCCTGTGTTGAGGAAGGAGTAAGAATTCCCTAAGCTTCTTTTTGGAGTCAGAGTAATCCTGGCTTTCCCAGCAGAAAGGCTCCCCAAGAGTGTGCAAGGTTTCACCAAAAGAAAAATCTTCTGGAGGGGAAGCAGAGGGAATGGAATCCTCTGCATCAGAGTCCTCATAGGTAGATAAAGGCAAATCCTGGTAATTAGAAGGAACAGAAAAATCAGATTCCTGGTTAGAAGAATCAGAAGGAAAATCAATTCTAGGTCTCTGAGGGGGAAGGCTGGCTTCCCCTAATTAAGGTAATAAGGTCTTCAGACATTCTAAGCACTTGTTTTTTAGGCATATGGACCTGAGCATGCGGTTTGGACATCGGTTTTCTAGGTGTGGTGCGGGTTTTAGGCCTGGATAAAGAAAATGGCGTCGGTTTAAAATGCAAGTCTGTAGGCCTGAATACACCCTCAGAAGCCGGTGCCTGCACAGCAGCTCCGGACCCATCCAAGGTAGAGACATCCGCAGGTTCCATAGTCGAAGAAACATCTTGCAGCATACCAGACTCCGAATGGATCTCAGTAGAGGCCTGCGAATCTGAGGTAGCGGGTATCAGGGGCTGCAAAAGCGCCTCATTGAGTACTGGCGGACTGGCGACTAGCTTAACGGAAGCATCATCGGCAGTTTTGGACCTATGCGGTCTGTCTCTGTCTTTATCTTTATGTTTTTTCAGAAGATCGGTAGTTGGATGGCTTAATGAAGCCATTCTGGAGTACTGATACAGAGTACCAAAATAATTTGCTGCAAAGATAGCCCGATGATGAATAGTTTAGGGGTTGAACAAGGCACAAAACCGACAGCGAGGGACATCGTGGTCTGGGCCCAAGCAAGGAATGCAGTACGAATGAAAATCTTTATGAGGTATTTGCTTTCCACAGGTAAGACAATTGTTAACTTTTACTGACATCGGTTGGAGCAAGAAAAAAGATCCCCAACGGGGTACTTATCTGTTTTTCTTTTTTTTGAAGACTTCGGTTCTGAAAGTCGAAAACGAAAATTTCAGGAGTCGACTGAACGGCATTTGCGAACTTCTTCTGCTTCAGGCACCGCATGGCAAGAAAGACTGATGTAATGGTGTCGGCTGCGTGTTTTATACCCCTGATGACCTGAAGTCATGGAAGAAGAGACCGCATCCGACGCAGGAATCCAAGACTCGTATTCAGGCCCGCTGAGGGCTACATGCAGGCAGATAACCCAAATGTGATGACTGCAACAGTGAAACAGGAAGAACATCGTGAGGATTACTAATAGGATGTAGTAGAGGAAGACTACTGTATCTAGTTACTACCTACTACACAACAAGGGCAACAGCACAAACACAGGATAAGGCAAGAGTCCGGTTCACATGGATACAGTAAGACTAGAAGAAAGAGTTGTTGTCAATGTACTCCTCAATCAGAAATGGGGATAACTTAAAATAATGTCTTTCAGGCTCCTTGAGGTCTGTAAAGAAGTTTGGTTCATCTCGGTTAAACAGCTATTTTACCCACAAAGTAATTTACAGCTTTTGATGGGAGCAAAAGTGAAGATGGAATTATCTGTGAGGTCAAACCTAAAAAGTGTGTAAAACCCTAAAAAAAATTCAGGTCAGCACAAACAATGAAGCACCCAAGACGTCTATGTACAACTTTTGACAGCAAATAACCAAGGAGGGATTGATAACACCTATGGTTAGGTACAAAAATACTAATACTATTCTAGCTATGAATGCAACCACTACAAGGATAAAGTTAAGTTTTAGTATTCTCTAATAATGGCAAAGGACTTTTGGTACTTTTCTGTTATTGGGGCAGCAGTCGGCAGCAAGCATAAATGTTGCAAAATGTAGGTGTAAAACTTCTTGCAAATTTTATCCTAATTACATCTTGACGTTTTCACAAAATGTACCTTTTCCCCAAAGCCCTTTGTTCCCATTAGCAGCTGGCATTTTCACCACATGCTCGTATTTTTCAAAGGCCTTTGTCCCCATTTTCAGTGTCTGGAGGTTGAAAGAAATGCGTCAACATTACAAATGTTAAGACAGTCACCGTTAGACATCATCCGCTGCTGGGGAAGAGGACCACTTCCTTACTTTTTCAGAATATAACCCCTGTGATTTACTCCCTATTTAGGAAGTGACAGGTTATCTTCCTAACAGTGTGTGTGTAAGCAGCACGGAGTTGGGACAAAATGACAAGCAGTCCCACAAGAAAGTTAAAATTAAAAGCAGAATACAACAACCAAATAAACAGCACTCAAAGGCAAAAATAAAAGCAGAATACAACCAGAAAATGAACATCAGTGACCTGCGAGGAGAAATCAATACTGTTGTGAGAACCAAGCACACATTAAAACCAGAACCTCACAGTAAAATAAGCAGCACTGACTTTCAAGGAGAAATCATTAGTACTGTGACAACAAAGCCAAAATTAAAAGAACACAACAATAAAATAAGCAGTAATGAGAACTGATAACATGAATAATACTGTGACAAGGAACCCAAATTTAAAACCAGAAAAAAATAAGTAGCACTGACTTCACATCAACCACACATTTTGCCTGCTGCCCCAGTAATGGAAAAGTACCAGACTTTTCTACATCTGCAACCTGGTGAAAATCTTTGCATAAGACTGGGTGCCTCAGTAAAATTAAAAAAAAAAAAAAACTCCCATTATCTTTTGCACTTTCTTAGAGAGCTTCCAAATGCGCCGGAATCTGTTTTCAGACGAGCAGTCCCTTTCATTGTTATATCTGCTAACTTTATCTACTGCATACTAGTTAAGGTTAAATGTAATCTTTTGTTACCTTAATTTTATGCTTTGTTTGAATAAGATTTGATACATAATCAGGCACATACATTACAGAATGTGTTTTTTTTAACTTTGCAAGACTCCTTTTGATAAGATTAGCAACTGCTTACAGATGCAGCTTACTGTTATAAATAACTATTCTCCATTAACGTCCAAGCTCTTGTGTTGGTGAGCTGACCTTATGTGGTCTATTGTTCTTAATCTAAAAGTTCATGACTGCTGATTAGCTCATTTAGACCCATCCATTAAAAACTAGACAGTCTTTCTGTACATTTTACACATTTAGTTAAACATTAGACATGCTACTTAATGGCACCAAATGCATGCTCTGTCAAAATTATATCACTAAGTAAAACAAGATGCAATGACACCTGGTTTTGTATCAAAGTCTCAGTTTTACAGCAGAATTGCCAAAATCAAATGTTTTAGTCTACTACATTATTAAAAAAACACTAAAAATGCATATAAATTCAACCCTATTAGAGAATTATACATAAAATGTGGTAGGAGGGTTGCCCCCCCCCACACAATTACATATAAACCTTTTTAAGACTGTAACAAACGGACAGCAGTTTCTCCATCAGCTCACAATACCTACTCCCAACACAGATGTACTTTGTGTGCCGACGGCTAAGTTAACACTCCCAGCCTAATGGGACAGCACAATTAAAACATGATGAATGAGATCTGTCTTGTGTAAGAGACACACCTACATACACAAATTTATTATAACGGAGATCAAACAGACCTAGTAAGAGTACAGATAGTACATTCTGAGCTAGCTTGTTTCACACCTTGCATATTATATCCTTTATAAACATCTTTAGCAGAGCTTCACAATCACGGACTCTGCTTCCAATAACAGTCCTGTTTATACTATCTGCAGGGCTGACATACATCTCAGAATGAGATACTCTGATGTTACTTTTGTTTCTTAACCAGGTAAATGAGCTGCTCGTTTACAAACTCTTTCAGTCACAATGACAGCTATTGCTATATATACATAAACACACTCATGGGCACATAAACACACACACACACACATATATATATATATATATATATATATATATGCGTACTGAAATAACCAGTTAACTAACTTATATTTTTGCAGGTTTTAATATGCTTTTACTGACCTATCTTCAACAGTCTTGTTGCAACAAGTCATGAATTTCTTAACATGCCTAAATTTTGAAGGAATTTTGAAGGAAAAATAAACTCAATGAGGAGTCAGCCTTTCTCCAAAGACAGACTATACATTAAATTCCCTGCACTCTTCTCTCTTCTAAGTTGACACAGCTTCCATTCCCTTTCACTGTCTTGCACTGACATCCACCTGCATTTAGCCATTAAAAACAAAAATCTGCTTTTACGTTCGATTCTCGGCTGGAGTGCGGGGAGTGCCTTTTGTGTGGAGTCTGCATGTCCTCCCCGTGGTTGGGTGGCGTTCAAAAGACATGCGTAAATGGGTGTGCCTTCGTTGAAGGTTGGACGTCGAGCTGGCACCTCGGTGTTCGTGAAAATCTACTGCCAATCATTAGCAGACCGGAGTTTCGCTGCGGTGACCCCTAACCGGGAAAAGCCAAAAGACCAACAACAACAACTTTCAAGATATTAGCAGAAAAAAACTAAGGTTTTGAATATCTGAATTGTGAACTATCTTGCAATGTGACCCTAAAAGTCTTTAGCAGGGCCTGGCATTTACTACATATGCCTCATCTGAACTGTTGCTAAAAACCTGCAATGCAGAAAAAAAAGTGTGATTAAAGTTAAAAAATGTGCACAGCAAGGCTACTGTTTACCATCTGGCACAGGGATAGCAATGCAGATTCCATTCTAGTTGTATATTAAATCATTTTCCTTGGAGGGATACTACCTTCCCTTGTTGACCAGGTTAGTCTGACTAGGCCAGTGCCCTCTTTTCAGGGGAGACCCAAATTGGCATTCATACTACGTTGGGGAAATTTGGCCACAGCACAAAAAAATCCTCCTGCTCTTTTTTTTCATTAAGTGCCATGGGATCTTTTACATCCAGCTAAACTACCACCAACTCATGCAGATGTGACCTTGGTTTAGTGTCTCATCTGAAGGACTGGAGACTCAGGAGTACAACCCCCCCCCCCCATTCTGCACTGTAGTGACAGTAATGGAAAATGAATCCAAGAATATGGAGTGGGAATATAACCCACATCCTTTTGATCCTCAGCAATCAAAAACAGGTGTGTTGCCTGCTCAGCCACAGACACACTGGGAAGATGATATCCCTTGCTGTACACAGGAATAACGGAAGATCCCAAAGAAAGACCTGGGGAATATTGTTGGAAACAGTGAAAACTGACTTACTGCCATAACCCTCAACAAGACTGACAGTAGTAAAAAAAATGAAGAGCTGTGTCAGAGGTTTTAGAGAAGGCCTGACTGCACATTCTGGAAAGACTTGTGGGATGCTCATCATCAATGTGGGCTCCTAGGGAAGCTGCTACATACCATTCAATCCCTACAGTTGTGGAACAAGAGCTGTGGCCCTATTCACAACATTACATTATACAGGACTCTGCCAAAGTTATGAAGGGTCTATCCTGTCTGTCATTTTCATAAACGGGGCAGCAAGGTACAGCAAGGGTTTGGGAATGTTCATAGGTCGGTACTAGGCTATCGGCCCTAGGGCCTATACAAGCCTAGCCATAACAATTCCGTGGCTATTTCTTCCAACAGTATTTACTTCCCTGGACCCCTGCCTATCAGGGTGACTGATGTGATCCCCAGGGTGAATTTCCTATCTCCCATCCAATCATCAAGATTCCTTTTGAAGAGGGCCAAAGAGGCGCTCTGCTTGACATGTATGGGCAAGTCTGTTCCAGAGTCTGGGGAGTCTCTGGGTCAGGAACCTATCCCTCCAGCATGTTTTGTTCATTGTGATGACCAGGTTTAGATCCCTGGAATGTGTCTCTCTGAGGGATTGGGATTTCTATAAGTGTAGCATGTCCAACAGCTCTGGGTTTGACATGGCCTTGTATACTGAGATCGCCTCTGAGTAGATGATATGCGACAGAGTAGAGGTGGAGTTTTTTGTAGACGGTCAGCACAGGGCATCTGCTTTAGGCCTGTGATTCTTTTAGTGAGGTATTTCTGCGGCCTTTCCAGTTGTTGCAGATGTCTTGAGAGGTACATACCAAATGGGGCATTGTATTCTATAATGGATCTAATGAGGGATGAACATGTGGGTACAGTGGGACAATGACCTCCTTTTTTCTGGATGAAAAGCCCTTAGTGATGAGGTGTGCCACATAGAAGGATTTCATGACTGTTGTGGCGATGAGGTTATCGAAGGTGAGACCACTATCTACCTGTGTCCCTAAGTCTCATCACATTTTCAGTGTTTAGTGTACTGCCACCTATGTGGTAGTTCATGGGTACATGTTTTTTCCCAAAGGGGATAACTATACATTTCTTGGCACTGATCTTGAGCCCATGGCTCTGGCACCAAGCATCTGTTTCTTTAAGGCCCTTTTGTAGAATATCCACATCATTTAGGGATTCAGTAATGGTTCCCAGTTTGCAGTCATCTGCGAACTTTGTTAGCCAGAGTCCCTTAGTGTTGGCCTGTACTTCAGGGAAGTAGATGCCAAACAAGAGCGGTCCCAGGACTGAACCCTGAGGTACTCCACTTGTCTGGAGCTGGATTTGGAGTTGACTACTTTTACAGTGTGGGTTCTGTCAGTAAGCCAGTTGGCAACCCATCGAGTGACGTAGGGATTAATGCCCAGCTTAGTAAGTTTATCTATGATTCCAGAGTGGGGATGGTGTTGAAGACCTTGGCGAGGTCCAGATAAGCTGTGTGGACCACCTTACTCTTATCCACGGCTCAGGAGACTGATTCGAAGAAGTCAATCAGGTTCAGGAGACAAGATCGTCCCTTCATGAACCCAAACTGTGTGGGGTCCATTGTTTGAAGGTTGCCAATGTCTGTTTATAAGATCCATGATAATACGTTCCATGGCCTTGCAGATCAGGCTCGTCAGACTGATGGGGCGGTAGTTCCCGGGATCCAAAGTGGACCCCCCTTGTGGAGTGGGATAACTGTAGTTGTGCGCCACTCAGTGGGTATGAAGCCTGAGGTGAGGCTATGATTAAACATGACACTTAGGTGAGGTGCCAGTTCATTTTGTAGTTCATGTAGTACACAGCCTGGGATGTCATTTGGTCCCATGGATGCTGTATTCTTAGCTTTGGAGAGTGTGTTTTTTACCTGTGTGGCCATTATTACCAGAATTTGGCAATCATTCGGTATTGAGATGGGCCCTTTAGGGCAGGGCCGGCCTTAGCTAAAATGGCGCCCTAGGCGAAGTAGTACTCTGTCGCCCCTTAAACCCCACCCACACCATACTCATGAAACACCCCTATCTGAGGCACACCCACGGGTAGGTCACTCCCAAGAAAGCCACTCCAGTTCTTTCCTTCAATTATTTAAATGCATAAGAACAAAAGATACCTTGTAATTTAGTTAAACTGCAAGTGAAGGTGGAATTTTCCTTTAATAAACCTGCTTTATCTGTTTCTCCTTCACACATATTTTACAATAAAAGCCTTGCCCTCAGAAAATAGAAGCACATTTGCCTTGTTTCAAAGGGTTGATTAAGTTAATCTAAACAATTTAATTTACTTTGGGGTAGGTGAGCGAGCCTTATGCTCAGTGAAAGTAGAATAGCAATCTCTCGCCTCCCTGTGTACAGTAGCTTAAGACGCGGGGGCACAATACTATGCAAAGGAAAGGGTCACTTTTTTAGGGAGGTACAAAATATGCAGTTACAGAATCAATATTTCAGAATCTGAGGAACAACCTTGTAGAAAACTAGTTGCCAATCACAGTATAATATTTGTGTTACTTTTTAACAAAGTAAATATGCTAAACAGTCCATCCATAACTCTCAATGAATCGGGAACAAATCTTAACAAAATAATGGATAAATCCAGAAAAAAATTAGTAATGACAAAATAGGAGAATGTGAATTAATATGCATTTTCCCAATTAAAGTAAGTCCATAACTCTAATTCTTCTTCTTCTTTCGGCTGCTCCCGTTAGGGGTCGCTACACTGGATCATCTGTTTCCATTTCTTCCTGTCCTCTGCATCTTACTCTGTCACACCAACCACCTACATGTCCTCTCTCACCACATCCATAAACCTTATCTTAGGCCTTCCTCTTTTCCTGTTACCTGGTAGCTTCATCCTTAGCATCTTTTTCCCAATATACTCAGCATCCCTCCTCAGCACATGTCCAAACCAACGTAATCTTGCCTCTCTGGCTTTGTCTCCAAACCTTCCAACCTGGGCTAATTATTGTCACAATTTATTAAGGGGAATTTACCATCTTTTCTCCAAAGGTCACTAGCTTTAGGAGGGGTTAAGAGGGACAGAACTAAAATTTGAGTCAAAGCAGGGATGTCCCTGAAAATTATGGAGAGTTGAGAGGTGAGATGCAGTCTCAAACAACCATAGTTCAATATACTGATGGATTCTACACTCATATCCTCAGCTCCCTCCCTTCCTGAACTCCTACAAAAAACACAACAATCCTTACTGGACATAGAAAAATATCTAATTCCCAACTTATCCTGAACCCCCCAAAAATAAAACTTATGCCTCCCTTCCTGAACTCCTACAAAAAACACAACAATCCTTACTGGACATAGAAAAATATTTAATTCCCAACTTATCCTGAACCCCCCAAAAATAAAACTTATGCTCTCCTCTAGCAATAAATAAGTCATCCTCCCCATTTCACCATCTACTCCTCAAACAAAGCCATCATAGAATCAGTAAATCATAACAAGCTACTCATTGTCACTACTGACTACTACTTCTTTCAGCTTTTCCCAGTGAGGGGTCACCACAGCAGAACAACGGTCTGCAGAACAAAAGGCAGTGTAGTTTTACGGTGTCGAGTTACCAGCCCGGCACCCAACTTTCCACTGAAGGCACATGCTCTTGTGCACACACACACATATGGCCAGTTTACAGTGTCCAATCCACCTACAGCATATGTTTGGGATGTGGGAGGAAACTGGAACACCCGGAGGAAACCTACGCGATCGCAGGGAGGACATGTAGACTGTGCACAGAAGGCACCCCAGCCAAGAATCGAACCGAACAACCTCTTGCCGTGAGGCGGCAATGTTAACAGCTGCACCACAGCGGCTACCCACTCAGTGTCACTACTGACAAAGATCTCAAATTTGACAAACACCTTTCTTTAATCATTAAAAAGGTTCACTTCGAACTAGGGTCTCTCTACAGAATAAAGCCCTTCCTAACCGATTCTATGCCATCTCTCAAACACACTATAAACACCACTATATGCCTCACCCATATTCACAAACTTAAGAAAATGTGACTTAAATAAACTTGAATCCTGTTACAATAAAGTAGCCAGGTCTGCAGCCAACCAGCCATCAAGATCACATCACTGCACAGCACTCTGCCAACTAAACTGGGTTGAACTGCAAACAGGATCTGAGATATACTAGGGGTTGGTGCATTATGGGCAAGGGAGAAGCTTGAGAGCTTTATGGTTACCAAGAGCTATAGTAACAGCCGAGCTGGATCCAAAGGTCAGATCTGAACCCAGTTGTTGAAGAATTAAAATGGACAATACAGATGGAACATTATGGTGAGTACATAACTTCTTTTTTGGCCCAGTTAGTTTCCAAGGGAGTAATTCCAAGATCCAAAGAAGTCATCCTATCACTGTACTCTTCCCCTTATCAGACCCATCATTAAATACAATGTTCCCTTTGGTATGTACAAATCCAAGCGTATCACTCAACTGGAAAAGCCCCAGAGATTTCTAACTAAGAATATTAAAGGTCCTAAATACTTTAAATGTTGTTGTTGTGTCTTTCAGCTTTGCCCGGTTAGGGGTTGCCACAGCGGAATTCCGGTCCGCTAATGATTGGCAGTGGATTTTTACGTGCCGAGTTGCCAGCCCTGATGCACAACCATCAACGAAGGTACGCCCATTCACGCATGTCACAGAAAACGCTCTAGCTGAGAATCGAACAGGACAATGTCTTACTGTGAGGCGACAATGCTACCGCAGCACCACCACCGCAGTGTCTTAAATACTTTAAATAACGCAGTAAATTAGCCTGACTTCTTAAACTCAATAGTATAGAGGTTGCTGTAAGGTGACGTGTTCACTTTTTAAGCCATAAAAGACCCAGTCTTATTGACCTCCTTTTTATTTGCAAAACTATTGGTGGTAGAAATACCTGCACTAACGACTTAACTCTAACCAGAAAATAAGACTTGCTGGAGAGAGAGGTTCCTAACTCAATGTATTCCTAGCCTGTCAAATAATTTACACTACAGGTTAAACAGATTACTAATTTGGCAACCTTCAAGGCTAGTCTTGATGATTGCATGGGTAGACAAATTTACACCAGGGTTGTCATGAACTGCCTTGCTTGGTTTGGGAGGTGATCATTGTTAAGTGCTAGAAAAGGGTGGCAAGAGCTTTTAAGTCTGTCTCCATAAAGGTTAAGCTAGGCATCTTATGGACCCCATGATCATTTACCTAGTATGTTCATGTTCCTATATTAATTTGTTCTTACCTTTTTAGACTAAGACTTATGCACATCTTGTGAAAGAAGTTTATTTAATTTCTTATATACCTTTGGAAATGATTTTGATCACTGCATAGCCTGCAAGTTTGATTAAATGCTTTACTTTGCTTATACCAGTAACTGCACCTAATACACAATGTTTCATTTGTAACTGTGCAGCACCTTCTCAGCACCATTGTGGCTGCATCAAGCTAACTAGACTCTCTGTTTATATTTAGTCTATTTTTTCACTCTGAGTGACATTTTTCATCTTAATCCATTACAGATTTGACTGACAATGAGGTATAATTCAAACTTCTGACTCCAAAACTTCTTCTTTTCAAACAAGCTTTCTTGCCGCTTCAGAGACAATGATGATTGTAGTGAAGACATTTTGCTAAAAATATTATTTCAATGTGGTCATCTCAAAAGATTGGTGGGTCAATGTTTTTTTCTAGGCAAACTTTGAATAATATGATCACATTGAAAGAGAGAGAGAAATGTAAAATGTGAAAATTCCAGCGCTTTAGACTTTATGTATAACTCTAGAGGTAGAAGTCTATTTTGTCATTTACACAGTCAAAATATGGAAAACTAGGCACTTCTTCTGATATCTGATCAAAGTACAAAGCTGCAATATTTTGCTGAGATTCTTTAGGTCATGAGACCGTTGTCACACCCCTCAGTGTTAGTGATAATTTCTTGTCAGTATCTACTTCTAGATTTTACAGAGCAGCAGGAAGGAAGTGTTATCACTAATTACACTTTGCTTTTGACTCTGTGTAATATATACACCTTATAAAGTACAGAAGTGACGTACAATAAAGAGACGCAGCAAGAGATGCACTATATCAATAGCTTTACTGAAAGACCTCAAATACTCTGACATGACATACACCTCTCGTGTACGAGTGCGGAATGTATTTACATCTGCGTTGGCGTGTGGGCCTGTGTCACACGCATGGTCCTCCTTAAAGGAGAAGACGCTTTACACTGCGGCGTGAAGGCGGCTTTTCTTTTTTTTAATTGTTGAAGCCGGCTAACCTGCAGCTGTAAAAGCCTCCCTCTCACCCTATGGTTCCGGCAACCTTAATGAACAGGACTACAGAAGTGGGAGAAGAGCACAAATGCAACAGTATGGTTGGGATGGACTCCGAGACAACTCGGTGCTGAGAGGAGCGCAAACTTTACCTTATGGCTTAAGAAAATAAATAAATAAATAAAAGAGTGCCCTTTACGAGGCCAGCCTGAAAGCCCCCCTAGGCGGTCACCTAGTTCGCCTATGCCTATGGCCAGCCGTGCTTTAGGGGGTGAGAGGGGGGTGAAGTTTGCACTGAATCAATCTGCCAGGATATTGGCAAGATCCTTGGGATCAGTATATTTAATGCCATTCTGTTGTAGCTCAGAGCAGATCTGAGCATTGCCATTTAGATTCTTGACATAGTTATAGAATGCTTTGTGGTTGTCTTTGGAATCTTTGGCAATTTCATTTTCGTAACTAGCTTTGGAGGATTTTATGAGGGATCTCAGCTTCTTAATGAAGCTGGTAAGGGAGTTTTTTGCATCCTGGGATTTTCCTCTTTTCTGTAACAGTTTCTTCCTTTTGTTGTAAAGTTTGTTTATGGCAAGGGACCAACAGATTGGCTTCCTTTTTTTGGAGGAGAGCGGCTTGGTTCTATTGGGGATGGCATGATCCATGCACGAGTAGATGTGCTGGTACAGTGCCTTAGTGTAGGATTCAGCAGTCAAACTTTCAGTTCCCGTCTGCATGGGTGTCATCAAGTTTGTCACTTCTACCATGAAGTTGGCTTTGGAGAAGTTTTTTATGGAGGTTTCCTAACTGGGGGGTGGGGGTGGGATGTGGATGTCAAGGGTGATTGGCTAATGGTCAGACCTGACCAACAAGGGGATGACTATAGGTGTGAAGCATCGATTACCCATGTTGGTAATGACCAAGTCTAGGATATTGAAACCCCTGGTGGGACTAAGGATTAGTTGATCCAGGGTGTTGGAATTCATGAATTCCAAGAACCGTTGGGCAAAGGTGTTGGTACATGAGTAGTTTTCCCAGGTAATGGCAGGGTAGTTGAAATCACCCAGTATTAGGGTGTTTGGTTGTATCTTAATATTTTCCAGTATGTTTAGAAAGGTGTAGTGAGAATCTTGGGCATGGTGGGGGATCTGTAGCAAGCTACAATTTGGATTGCAGTGTTACCTAGTGTTAGTTGCACCTGGAGAATTTCAGACGCATTGTGTTGGGTAACTAGCCTGGTGTCGTGAATATGGACACTCCTCCACCTTTAGTGTTTCGGTCCTGGTTTGGTGGCCGAAAAGTGTGACAAGAGTTGTAGCCTAGTACTGCAGGGGTGCTCTCTGGAGCCTTGAACCAGGTCTCAGTTACTGCACAGATATCGATGTTCTCCATTTTTAGGAGTGCCTCAAGAGAGTGCACTTTGAGGTTTAAAGCATTGAGTAGCATTACCTTTAGATTTTGCATGCTTGTACCTGTTACGGTGGTGGTTTTCTCCTTTTAACCTTGCCTAAAAAAGGCACTATAGGGGTGGCAAGAGCCTTAGCCAGTAACCTGAATCCCATAGGTGACAGGTGCAGACAATCTCTGGCAAAGAATCGTGGTCTGACAGTCATGTCGTCCCAGGCAGACAGATATTGGATCCCCTTTGAATGACACCAGAAGCTTAGCCAATTGTTGAAGTCAGTCATTTTGTCCTTATACTGTGGTATCATTCTGGACGAAAGCAAGATGCTACTCAGGGCTAGGGTCATACCTGTCTGGGCCACATGATCCAAGAGCTCTTCCATGTCTCTTTTCATGTAGTCCAGGGAGGTACGTCTCAAGTCATTCACTCCAACATGGACAATGACAGAGTCATATTTGTACTTGTTGTGGAGTGACTTGAGTGCATGCGCTATGTGGCGGATCCTGACACCCGACAGGCAGCTGACTGTAATTTTCTCCTTGTTCAGCCTGGTGAGTGGGACATTAGTGCGCCTGACTATAAAGTCACCTATGACTAAAGTGTTGGGTATGCTGTCTTGCCTTAGGGGCTCTTGTTGGGTGGCACACTGGCATTGTGAGCTATGTGACATTTTGGTTGTGACTGGTGTTTGTTTGCATTTCAGATTTGGAGTGTGAGGACTCCATCTTTGCTGTCTACAGACTATGCTGTCCTCTTGGCTCCAAGTGACTGCTGGGCACTGCAGTGATTTTTCTGCTGAATGTGAAGTGGCTGGGATGAAAAAAATTCAACACATCCAAATCAGAAGTCATGGTTGTCTCTTAGAAAATAGTGGATTCCTGTCTGTTGGTAAGAAAGGAGCATAAATTCAGAGAGGAGGAAATCAAGTATTTCAGGAAATGGACAGCAATACTGGCACTGTTCTGGATTATGATGTTGAAGTGAGATCTAAATTAAAGAATCAAGTCCTTGATATTTACTTGTCAGCTTGGGCTCCTGTCCTTGCCTATGGTCATAAGCACTGAGCTTTACTAAACTATTTCTTTATGAGAGTAGCACTGTGGATACAAGCAAAATAAATCAGGCTTCTTAAGACATGCTGAGAAACTTGTCAACCTAGAAGAATCACTGAGAGAGAACCACTCTGCTTTTGGATAAGGGCAGACAGTTGAGGTGGCATGCATACCTAATAAGGATGCCCTTGGGCATCCATTTGGGAGGTGTACTATGAATAACCCTCAGGGCACCACAGTATGGGTCTATACTATATGGTCAAATGCTTAGGTTAGTGAACACCTAAACATCGACCACATAATATCAAAGGCAGAAAACATCGAACGGCCAAATTAAAGCAGGGAAAGATTTCCCTTAGCCGTTTGCTGTGTTTTGCCATTTTCTCCATTCGACAGCGATCTTGGAGTTGGTATATTTAGTTAGGGGGGATGTGGGGGCCACAGCCCCCCACTCAGTTTGTCTGTAAACTTTCTTTTTTTTTGGGTCACCAACAGTTCTGTTTCCGGGCGGAATTTGCTGTTGTGGGGTTCGATATTATGTGGTCGATGTTTAGGTGTTCGCTCACCTAAGCATTCGATCACATAATATAGACCCTACAGGATACACCAGGAAGATAATATCTTTCGGTTTACCCAAGAATAACTGGAGATCCTGGAGAAAGAGCTGGGGAATATATCACTGCTCAGCTTGCTATCACCATAATCCTTAAGACCAATGATTACAGAAAACGGATGGATGGATGAATGGATAAATTATTTTTTGGTCCTTTCATATCCTCATTACATTAAGCCTTATCCACTTCAGGCCTAGTTAATCTTCCTTCTTTCACCAAGTACTGGAAGACACCTGGGAGGTAAAGAAACAGAGGCGGGGGGGCAACAGCCAGAGAATGGAGGTCATCATCTTATGAGTGTGGGGTGCAGGGAATTTTACAGTGTTTCTATGCCATATCACTGCTAGATGGTTGGTAGGCTGGAACGCTCTTACTAATCTGAGCCCAGTAAAACATGTTCATGCTTCAACACATGTTGCACAACACCCCCTGGTAGAGATTATACCCGAGAACCCCTATACATATGATGCACATTTTCAGGCCTTTCCCCAGAAGATGCTTATGGTATGGGACTAAACCAACTAATTTCTCTCAGGGTGGGTAAGCCAGCATCATCTACTCATTCTCTTTCCCAGTCAACTCTTCCAGCACCCAGACTTAAAACTGAACCTGGGATGGTTGAGGCACAGTCAAAAACCTGTTTCCTTATGCTATGTAGACAGCTATTTGCTATTCCTATTTGATTCAGCAGAAATGTTATTCTACTCCTCCAGTGCTAGTTTGCTTATTTATGTATGTTAATAAAGCAACCACACTCATTGTCAAGCCTACCCTCTTTGAAATTTGTTCATTTAATGCCTACTAATTTGGCGTTGTCAAGTTCAGACCATCCTGTGTCTGCTATCACCCCTGAAGACTTGACTTTCAGCTGAAGATTGCAGTGTCATAGTATCTACTTCCTCTCACCTGGTACTGAGACCTGCAACCTACCTTGTGGTAGTTTAATACCAGAGACTCTGACACTATTCCCATCTCAAACAGTTGCTACATATCAAAAAAATAATGTCTATAATCCTGTTCATTTTTGTAGCTTCCATAAATCATTTCTGCATCTTTGTCCCATTGTCATCCAATACTTTTCCCTCCACCATGAGCCACCATTTGTCACTTCAAGTGGCAAGAACCAGAGGCATTGGGTAAGCAAGCTCCTTTTCTGTGGCCTGTGTTGTTTTTTTTTTTTCTTGTCTTTCTTTCATACCTTTTAAGCCTATCCATCTTCTTTCATACTGAATATACACATATACTGGGTATGCCAAAACTCTGGCATGTTTTCCACTACACAGCTCAATTACTGAAGACAGAACCACCTTTCTAAGTCACTGTACAAACCCCACCAACATCTACAGAAGTTTCAAGGTGGCAGAAGATTCCCAGTCATTCACCCATGGCAGGCACCCAGGCTATCAGTTCTGAAATCCTCTCATTTCCATGGCTTTCCAACAAGCAGGCCCCTACCCAAACATAAATGCCATGAGTTAGCAGCACTGAACTGCAAAAGTGCTGCCAATCAATTTTCATTCAATTCTGTTCACTTTATCTTGATGAAAATGACATTTAAACTCATTGACACTAGTATTTCTGTTTTCTTTCTTTTTTTGTGGCTTTAAAAGTTGGGCTACTAAGGGTGCCTTATCATGCTGTTTTATTTCTGATAGGAACAGAACACATCTACAACTATTCATTTGTTTTCTAAACTGCATGTCTTTGTGAGGGTGAGATGGTATCAAGCTGAGTAGAGTAGGTCATACTTCCCTTCTAACAATGGCAGTCTCTAGAACTTCCAAAGGAATCTCCATATGTTTCCAATCCAACTAAGATAAATAAATCCCTCCAGCATATCTGGGATTTGCACAGAGTGCACTTCACATGGGTTGTGGCAGGGTAGCATCCTTATGGTTGTGTTAAGTCTCAATCAGCCAAAAAAAGTTTAACTTCAAATAAACAAAAAATACCAGTAGACACTGACCAGATTTAAAAAAAACAATCAAACAAAAGCTTTTTTTTTTTTTTTTGTGGCACTCAAGCCAGCTTGAACCTTCCATGTGATGGGCTTTGTTTGCTGCTTTGTGTTTCACAACCCATTATGTAAATACACTAACCCACAGATGCACAATCACAAAGAAAAAATAAAAGCCTAAAAAACTTTGAATGACTGCCAGTGCACTAATGGAAACCATGCTGACACAGTGATTCGCTGATAAGAGTAGCAACTAAAGAGATGCAAAACATGGAAGTGTACTTAAAAAGCAGCAAACAAGGGAAGGGAGGCCCGTCTCAAAAGGTGACCAAACCATCCTAACTTATTCTTCTCAACCCAAAGGAGCAACAGCTGTACACCAAGACCTTCATAGACTACCAAGCAACTCAGTATCACAGAATGAATAAAAATGTTTTTAGAAGAAACCCAATTTCTGCAGCTTGTATCCATAATCACAGCCTCTATAACCACTACCAAAGGCTCATGATCACAGATGAGAATGGGGACAAACTTGACAGGTAAACCGAAAGCTTCATCCTATACCTCAGTTTTCATTTCACCACAGCAATTTGGTACAATGCCTGCAAGACGTCTGCTACTGCATCCACCCACAGATGAATTCTTGGATTCCTTGTACCTCTTATTGTGGACAAGACCCCATTCATCCTTAAAGTCCTCCACCTAAGGTAGCCACTTTCATCTGCAGCAAGTAATTCACTCTTTTACAGGAGAGAACCATGATTTCAAATGGAAAGTTTTAATTTTTCATTCCAACAGCTTCAAACTCAGGAGGAAATCATCCCAGGGCAAGCTAGAGGCCACACTCAATTAAGGCTAACAGGACATCATAATCTATAAACAAAACAGATTCACCCCTTTCACCACTAGACTGGGTACTCTTCATCCTGCCCATAAAAATCACAAACAAGAGGCGGAGATAAGGCACACCAGGAGCACACTCCTACTTCTACTGTAAATATGTACAACTTATTACCAAACATACAGACACAACTCAAATTTCTCATATACAAGGATAAAATAACTTGTAGTAGTTGCACACAGACCCCCTAGTGCCACAGCACATGGTGTAACATTTAAGGGTTTATGATCATATGATCTATAAAATACATGCAGACAGTACTGGCAAACTCCTATAATGGCTCAAATAACTGTGCAAGCACAAAGACAATTTTTGGGGTTGGGGTTGGCCATAACGGTTAAAGTGTTTACCACAAAGACAAAAGATATAGTTTGATTCTCACCTTTGGTCAATGTCTAGACACTGGGTGTTGGTATAAAGGTTAAGGTGAAGAGTTGGGGGTTGGCATAATGATTAAAGTAGTAAAATCAAATACTTATAGGCAAAACGAAGCACAGCGAGAATAAAAAAATTAACCAAATCATAGTTTATTTAGGTAAGCACTTTCACCACACATCAACGTGAGTTCTTCGGACCTTAACACACATTTATTCAATGTCCACTTATAAAACATTTCAAATTAAAAGATCCAATGAAACATATTTTCCTCCCATCATTCATTAATGACATCATCATACTATCTTTAAAGGCATAGCATGCTTCTTATGAATATATGAACACTTGAGTACTCCATCACGACGTATAAAACCTACTTACACAAGTAGAAGATACTAATGTAGAAGCAACAGCATATAAAAATGATAGCAGTGGAGAAGTTAGATATACAATGTACTACACTAGTAATAATAATAATAATAATAATAGTCAAATGCAAAAGACAAGAACAACTGGAATCCAAAAACGTACCACGGAGCCCTTGTACCAGCAACAACAAGTAGGTAGTCTTAACGAATTTATTTATCACAAACGTTTTCGCCGCACAAAGGTGCAGCTTCCTCAGAGAAAACAAATTAACAATGAGGTAAAAGTGCACGCCCCTTTTATACAAAGCAAAAGGGAAATGACAACATAGTAAGGTGAAACTCATTGTAGTAATTGGTAAACAAGTAGAAGCCTTCACAAGAACAACTTGTTCCTCAAAGAGAAAATGCAAACATTAATTCATGTTAGTAATAAGCATTTCAAAGTGTGGAATGTTACCAAAGAAATAAACATAAAATTTAAAATGACATATTTAAAATTCTTAAAATATGTGAAAGAAATCATAACGTTAAAGTAAAAATTCAACATAAAAAGTCATTCAAATAGCAACTCATAAAAAAGTAAGTATAATATGCAGTAATGGATTAAATCTTAGTAAAAAAGTAATGGTAATCCATTATAAGTATGAACCATAATTAGCAACTGTGTACCTTAAAGATATTATTGTATAAACAACAATAATAACTAAAATCTAGGCAATATTTAACGAGAGGTGCTACAACAAAGGCACGTCACATGAAGTCAGAAACAAAAAAATTTTGTATGTTTTAAAAAAAAAAGTCTTTATGTATGCATAATAGTCACAGACACAAAGTACAGGATTTGATTTTGACCTTGAGTTACATTTATTACATTTTTTCACAAACAGTAAAACTGGAAAATTTCTGTACAGTCTGGTGCCTCAGTCTATGGTAGACTTGCAGTGCTAGCAGTATTGTGAATTCTGCTCCAGGATTTGTACTTTAACACTTATTTTTAAGCATTACAGTGTCTTTCTGTTTACTTTGCTAATGTTGTTTCCCATGTTCTTTGTGTCTGCTCCAGCTCCCAATGAGACATTAAGCTAAAGTATCTGAAATTCTAACCACAGGACTAGAGTTCTAATATTGCATCCCTCTCTTGCAAGTTTGCTTCTTTCAGCCTAAACTTTCCCCTAACCCCACCCTTTTCCTGTAGTGGTATTAAACATCTGAGTCTCTGGCTTCCACTCCTTATGGTAATCTGTCTTCAAAAGTCCCTCCCTCCCCTCTTTATTACCCTGTACAGGCAGTAATATCTAGACAGCAAATTGTATTTATAAAACTACCCTTAGAACTGAAACCTGTAACTCCGTGTGGCTAAAACAAAGCTATTGCTTGGCACAATTTACTTAATCCAGTGTAAAACCCCAGACATCATCCAAGGAGACCTCTGTATAACCCAATCCACAACCTTCAGTAGCCCGTCCTGATACAGGTCTGAACAACATGGATATTCAAGTTACAAATGTCTCCATAGCCAGCTTGGTAGATATGGGAAACTTGAGATGGTGTAGCAATTGTCTCATGTTCACAGACAACCATTTAATCCTTAAAGAAACAAACACTGTATGTGAAAGATGCACATACACAATTTCACTGGAGGCAAAAATCTTGCATACAATCACAGATTAAATCCAATATTCAGTGTTTTACACATACATACATGCACACACACACACACACACACACACACACACACACACACACACACACACACACACACACACACACACGCACACAAATAGTCCAACTTATGCAGAGGCACTAAAAAGTAATCTTCCCAAACCTCAAAGACCTCCTAAGGCTATAAATGGCAATGCCTATCCACAGCAATCTCTAAAGCATTCACCAAAAGCAACACCAAACACCACACACATATGCCTACACCCAGTGGACCCAAAGAGCAAAGCCCATAAGGCAAGCAAACACATTACCAAGGACTGTAGCCACAGGGGACTCTACTGTACGACACACAGATGCCCCACTCACCAGACTGAACAAGGAGAAGATAACAGCTAGTTGCTTATCTGGGGCAAGGCTCCACCAAGTTAAACACACCACAGATACCAGTATGATTCTATCATAGTCCACGTGGGCATTTTTTGACCTGAGATGTCCCTCCCTGGAGAGA